>NW_007726218.1:941474-942604 GCF_000696425.1 Galeopterus variegatus | reverse complement strand
GTATTTTCGCTCACAGGTATTTTCTCTAATACAATTCTTGCACATTTAATTCCATATTGGTGTTTTTTTTTTTCATAGAGAACCCAGATTAACATTATGGGTGGAGATGAGGAGGGTCTGAAAAGACAGGGATCTCTGAACAGGGTTTGCCTAAAGAAGTAAGAGTAAGGCAGTAGACCAGAAGATGTGGGGAAGAAAGTGTAGTGGGATGTCTCAAACCCAGAGCTGTGGAAATCTGGCACACTGGGATGACTTTGACTCTCTGGAATTTATCACTACCTTTAGCTCTCTTTAGGAAATGCTCAGGAAGGTTTTGTTGACTGGTTAGAGTCAGGTTAGCAGAGCTAAGGAAATAGTTAATGTTAATAAACTCTAACAATTATAGGACTTATTATTTGCCATACAGTGTTCTTAATACTACATGTATTAACACAAATAACCAACCTTTAAAATAGCTATAGTATTTGTCTCATATTGTAGAAGAGGAAATTGAGGCACAGAGAACTAAATTGCCCAAGGTTAAACAGCAAGTGAATAGTGGCACTAGTATTTTGGCGTGGTCCACACCATGGCAGGATCCTAAAGGAGTTAGCTTGGGCTACCCTCTCCAAGTTGGCAGGACCATCAGAGGGAGAGCTGTTGGCAAGGCCGCAGCTACAAGCACTTGCTTTCGCTGTAAGGATCTCTGCCTTGGCATAGTGGTACTGTTCTACTCCCTCTCTTTTGATGTTTTGGTTAGGGTGGCAGTTCTCTGAATTCCCAAAAGATTATAAAAATAACATAAATAATTATGCGGTCATTGAACTAAACATTCCCACAGAGGATCTGAGTAAATTGGACAATTCAAAATTATCCCCTTATGATAAATTGACCACACCAACATATGTTCCAAAAGCACTGCTCATGACTAAATATGAGCTGCAGCCTAAGGTAAGTTGGCAAACAGCATTTACTGGAGATTATATTAATGGCAAGAGAATGGTTGGTATTATTGGGAAATTATATGATTGGGATAAATTAAGTATATGGGAATGAAACTGTAGAACCCCCTTTACTTGGTGGTGTCCAATTTTAAATAAATCATTAAAAATCAGGTATTGGGATAAAAATATATGCTGTAAAATTATTAA
>NW_007726218.1:937040-940642 GCF_000696425.1 Galeopterus variegatus | reverse complement strand
TCTGTCTGTGTTTGTTATTTTTGCTGACCTTCCCTCTCCCTTTTTGGGTACCCACAACTCGACTGGAGCTGGTCTCCAGCAGTATTTGAAACCACTGGCTCTGTAGTCTTGCTTTTTACCATTACAGAAGTACTTCTGAAACTTTAATGGACAGCTGACTCACCTGAGAATCTTGTTAAAATGCAGATTCAATTGAGTAGGCTGGGGTAGAGCCCAAGATTCCACATTTTTAATAAGCTCCCCAGTGAAACAAAGTCTGCTGGCCTGACAACAACACTTTCAGTAGCAAAACACTCTATCCACGGAGACTCTCCTCAAGTCTCTGCTGTCACAAATCAAGCAGACCCAGAAAGATTCTATGAGACCTCCTACACCTATCAAACTACTCTGCAAATTGGGAAGATACAACCTTGTCTATAACTTATTTACCATTACAAATTATAGTGAATACCATCCCTCCTGTCGAAAATACATGAATCCTAATCTCCTTTATGGTTTTGAGAACAGCATTCAGTGAGAAACAGATGAGAAGGCAGTGTTCATTCTGGATTTTGGCCACAGTATGAGCTCAAGGTAGAGTGTTGGAGAGAGGAGGAGCTCAGGCTTAGAGGCTCAGAGCAATCAAAAAGACACAGGTCTTCTTGAATTGCCCTCAGAAATGATATGAAAAGCATGGAAAGACAGGAGCTGTTCATATTTTTAAGGCACTATCTCAATGGCATCTTAAATGCTCTGGGTTGGAACCTGATTTATCATATGGTGGAGTCTGGTAAAAAAAAAATCTGGAAGAATTTCCTCACTATCCTTCAATATTTGGGGGTTTCTTTGACCATATAAACAATATTTTAGTTACCAAGGGCAATATCTCTAAAGATAGAAAATTTATAATAGGTATATATTAACACTTGCTAAAAATTTATGATAAAAATAAGCAACCCAGCAGAAAATGGATAAAGGGTATTGTATTAGTCCATTTCTGTTGCTTATAACAAAATACCTGAAACTGGGTAATTTATAAAAAATTAAATTTATTCCTTACAGTTTCAGAAGCTTGGAAGTCCGTCCAGGGAACACATCAGGCGAGGGCCTTTTTGGTGGGTGGGGAATATCTACAGTGACACAGGGTATTACACAGGGGAAATGGCTGAGCAAGAGAGGGAGCTAAGCTTCTTACTAGCTCTCCTTTTAAAGCCATCAGAACCATGCCCATTACTCCACAAATAGATTAATCCGTTCACAAGGGCATAGTCCTCACAATCTAATCACCTCTTCAAGGATCCACCTTTCAACTACCATAATAGGATTTCCCACCCTCTCAGCAGTCATGGGGGGATTAAGTTTCAATGAGCTTTGGAGGGACATTCAACATGCAGCAGATATAAATCCTAGTGAGGAAAGGCATTGGTATTTTGAAAAGAATTGCATTAAATCTGTAGATCACTTTACGTAGCATAGCCATTTTAACAATATTAATTCTTTCAATCCATGGACATGGAAAATCTTTCCATTTATTTGCATCCTCTTCAATTTCTTTCTTTAAAGTTTTATAGTTTTTATTGTAGACATATTTCACCTCCTTCATTAAGTTTATTCCTAGGATTTTCTTTTTTTTGGGTAGTTATTGCAAAAGGGATTACTTTCTTCATCCAGCCACAAAAAAAAGGTTGGGGGAGATTGTTTTCTTGAATTTATTTTTCACATAGCTTGCTATTAGTATATAGAAATGCTTCTAACTTTTGTATGTTGATTTTGCATCCTGCAACTTTACTGGACTTGTTTATTAGTCCTAACAGCTTAAAAGAAGTTTTTTTGATAGTATCTTTAAGGTTTTCTCTGTATAAGATCATATCATCTGCAAACAAGGACAGTTTGACTTCCTCCTTTCCAATTTGAATGCCTTTTATTCTTTTCTCTCATCTAATTTCTCTGGCTAGAGCAATATAGACCTCCAGTACTATATTGAATAGAAGTGGTGAAAGTGGGCACCCTTGTTTTGTTCTTGATCTAAGTGGAAAAGTTTTCAGCATTTCCACATTCGATATGATGTTACCTGTGTGTTTGTCATATATGGCCTTTATTGTACTGAGGTGAATACCTCTATACCTAGTTTGCTAAGAGTTCTTATCATGAAGGAGTCCTGAATTTCATCAAAAGCTTTTTCTGCATTAATTGGAATGATCATAGAGTTTTGGTCTTTCTGTTAATATGGTGTATCATATTTATTGATTTGCATATGTTAAACCATTCTTGAATCCCTGGGATAGATCCCACTTGGTCATAGCGAATGATCTTCTTAATGTACTGTTGAATTTGGTTTCCTAGTATCTTGTTTAGAATTTTTGCATCCATGTTCATCAGGGATATTGACTTGTAATTTTCATTTTTTGCTGTGTCCTTGTCTAGTTTTGGAATCAGAGTAATGCTGGCCTCATAAAATGAGATGGGAAGCATTTACCCCTCCTCAATTTTTTGAAATAAGCTGAAGTGAATTAGTATTAATTCTTCCGTAAAAGTTTGGTAGAATGCAGCGGTGAAGCCATCAAGTCCCAAGCTTCTTTTTAATGGAAGACTTTGTATTACTGATTCCATTTCCTCACTTGTTATTGGTCTGCTCAGAGTTCTTATTAGCTCATAGTTTAATCTTGGTAGATTGTATTTGTCTAGGAATTTGTCCATTTCTTCTATGTTATTGAATTTGTTGGCATATAGATGTTCATAATAGTCTTGTGATTCTTTGTATTTCTGTGGTAACAGTTGTAATGTCTTCTTTTTCATCTCTAATTTTATTTATTTGAGTCTACTCTCTTTTTCTTGGCTAGCTTAGCTAAATGTTGATCAATTATGTTTATCTTTTCAACTCCTAATTTTGCCAATATTTTCATTTTTTTTCAGTTTCTATTTAATTTATTTCTGCTCTGAGATATATTATTTCTTTCCTCCTGCAAATTTTGGGTTTAGCTGGCTGTTATTTTTCTAGTTCCTTTAGGTGCATCTTTAGGTTGTTTATTAGAAATATCTCTTCTTTTTTGGTATTGACATTAATTGCTATAAACTTTCCTTTTAAAAATGCTTTTGGCCCAGCCTGGCTGAGTGCACACGGACCAGAGAGATGCCCCCCCAGAGAGGCATGAGTCCCATGGAGACCACGTGCTCTGTAGCACCAGCACGTGACCTAGCAGGAAGGCCTCACCACAGCCAGACCCCATTCCCAGCCCGGCCAAGTGTGTGCTGACCAGAGAGGCACCTCCCCTGAGAGGCCCAAGACCCGAGGTGACCACGTGCTCAAGGTGCCAGCAGGTGGCAGAGCAGACACTCAGGCAGCCATGCCAAATTGGCAGCCCCAGCAGCATCCTAACCAGACAATAGTGTCAAACCAGTGGACCATGAAATCCCTTGTCACAATGACTAAACAGCAAAGGAAAGATACCAGAAATATGAAAAATCAAGAAAGTACACCACCAAAGGGTAATAACTCTCAAGATCTAGATCCTATAGAACAAGAAGCCCTTGAAATGTCTGACAAGGAATTTTGAGTGATAATTCTAAGGAAACTAAATGAGATACAAAAAAACTCAGCTAGACAACATGATGAAATGAGGAAA
>NW_007726218.1:935678-936621 GCF_000696425.1 Galeopterus variegatus | reverse complement strand
AAATGATAAAAAAAGTATACTGGACCTGAAAGAAGAAATGTACAAGGAAATCAACCCCCTGAAAAAGAATGTAGCAGAGCTGGCTGAGCTGAAGAATTCATTCAATGAAATAAAAAACACAACAGAGAATTGTAGATTAAAATGATTGGAGACGCGAAGGAAGACACAGCAGACGAGATGAAGGTGAAGGGCGGAGGGCCACTGCTCTCTCAGGTGAGTAGCCCCGACCCAACCACTGTTACAGCTTTTATTACATTTAGCAAGCTTGTGCATGTGAGATAAGCATTAATGCATAAATTCTGTTATATTTTTCTCAAGAGCAGAAGGCCATTACCTCCTTTCTCAAGCACTTGGTTATCTATAATGCACCTCCTGGGAGCATCACAAGAAAGTGTTCTCACAATTTCAAATGTTCTCAAGGATTGTTTGCAATCCTTGATATTTCTTGGTTGTTTACTCGTATGTAAGTTCACCAAGTGAACATGTCCTTGGGTGCTGACCACAGATGTCCATTAACCATTTCCTTCAGAGAGTTTAACCATCAGGCTTGCAGAAGCAGAAGAGAGAACTTCTGACCTTGAAGACGGACTGTTTGAAATAACACAGGCAGACAAAAAAAAGAAAGAAAAAAAGAAAGAAAAAGAATTAAAAACATTTAAGAAAATCCAAGAGAGCTATCAGACAACCTTAACTGCTCAAATATCCCAGTCATGGGTATTCCAGAAGGGGAGGAAAAAGGAGATTGCATTGAAAACATTCAACAAAATAGTGGCAGAAAACATCCCAGGTATAGGAAAAGACACAGATCTTTAGATTCAGGAAGCTCAAAGATCCCCAACTGTATTCAACCCAAAAAGGTCTTCTCCAAAACATGTTATAGTCAAATTGGCAAAACTCAAAGACAAAGAGAGAAGCTTAAAAGCTGCAAGAGAGAAGCATCAAA
>NW_007726218.1:931663-935001 GCF_000696425.1 Galeopterus variegatus | reverse complement strand
AGATAATATATTCAAAATACTAAAAGACAGAGATTGCCAGTCAAGAATACTTTACCCCACAAGGCTATCCTTCCAAAATGAAGGGCAAATAGTATATTTTTCAGACAAACAAAAACTGCAGAAGTTCACTACCACACAACCACCCTTACAAGAAATTCTCAAGGGAGTACTGGGTTTGGTACCTGAAAAATAAGTACCACTGCCATAAAAACTCAAGAAAAATCAAAATTCACTAGTAAAATAAAACACTAACAATGAAGAGAAAGCAAAAAAGTTTATCTACAACCCAAGAAACCAACAAATATAGATGACAAACAGTAAACCAGAAAGAAAGGAACAAAAGACACTTAAGACATCCAAACAAAAAAACCAATAAAATGCTAGGAGTAAATCAACACTTTTCAATAACAGCTCTTAATGTAAAAGGGTTAAATTCCCCAATCAAAAGACACAGACTGGCTGACTGGATTAAAAAGGAGGACCCAACTATATGCCGCCTTCAAGAGACCCACCTCACCTATAAAGACTTACATAGACTAAGAGTGAAAGGATGGAAAAAGATTTACCATGCAAACAGAAATGAAGAATGAGCTGGAGTAGCTATTCTTATATCTGATAAAATAGACTTTAAATTAAAAACCATAAAAAGAGATAATGAGGGCCACTACATAATGATAAAAGGAGTCATCCATCAGGAAGACATAACAATCATAAATATACATACACCCAATGTCAGAGCAGCCAGATTTGTAAAGCAAACTCTACTAGACCTAAAGAAGGAAGTAGATACTAATACCATCATAGCAGGGGACCTGAACACCCCACTATCAATATTGGACATATCATCTAGGTAAAGAATCAGCAGAGAAACACAAGATCTAAACTACACTCTAGACCAATTGCACTTGGCAGATATCTACAGAACATTCCATCCAACAACCTCAGAATATTCATTCTTCTCATCAGCACATGAATCATTCTCCAGGATAGATCACATGTTAGATCACAAATCAAGTCTCAACAAATTTTAAAAAATTGGAATTATCTCATGTATCTTTTCAGACCACAATGGATTAAAATTAGAAATTAATAACAAACGAAATTCTGGAAACTATACAAACACATGGAAATTAAACAGCATTCTACTTAATGACATATGGATCCTAGAAGAAATCAAACAGGAAATCAAAACATTTATCAAAACTAATGAAAACAATGATACATCATAACCTGTGAGATACTGCAAAAACAGTAGTAAGGGAGAAATTTATCACATTAAATGCTTACTTCAGAAGAATGGAAAGATGGCTAGTGAACAACCTAAGACTTCACTTTAAAGAACTAAAAAAACAAGAACAATCCAAACCCAAAGTTAGCAGATGGAAAGAAATCATTAATATCAGAGCAGAACTTAATGAAATTGAAACCCCCAAAATGATACAAAAGATCAATGTATCAAAATTTAGTTTTTTGAAAAGATAAATAAAATTGACAAGCCATTAGCATGGCTAACTAAAAAAAGAAGAGAGAAGACACAAATAACAAAAATTAGAAATGAAAAAGGTGATATTACAACTGATATCTCTGAAATACAAGGAATCATTAAAGACTACAATAAACAATTCTATACGCCAACAAATTTGAAAATCTGGAGGAAATGGATAAATTTCTGGACACACACAAACTACCAAAACCAAGCCAAGATGATGTAGAAAATCTGAACAGACCAATAATAATAAAAGAGATTGAAGCTGTTATCAGAAGGCTCCCAACAAAGAAAAGCCCAGAACCAGATGGATTCACAGCAGATTTCTACCAAACATTCAAAGAGGAATTGACACCAATTCTCTACAAACTATTCCAAAAGATTGAAACAGAGGCAATTCTCCCAAACTCATTCTACGAAGCAAACATCACCCTGATACCAAAGCCAGATATGATACAACAACAACAACAAAAAA
Organism: Galeopterus variegatus; assembly: GCF_000696425.1. Classification (NCBI taxonomy): domain Eukaryota; kingdom Metazoa; phylum Chordata; class Mammalia; order Dermoptera; family Cynocephalidae; genus Galeopterus; species Galeopterus variegatus. Next base: position 933,040 of record NW_007726218.1, on the reverse strand, counting down.
AGAAAACTACAGGCCAATATCCTTGTTGAATATAGATGCAAAAATCCTCAATAAAATACTAGCTAACAGAGGGCCAGCCTGTGGCTCACTTGGGAGAATGCGGTGCTGATAACAGCAAGGCCACAGGTTCGGATCCCTATATAGGGATGGCTGGTTAGCTCACTTTGGAGAGCATGGTGCTGATAACACCAAGTCAAGGGTTAAGATCCCTTTACTGGTCATCTTTAAAAAAAAATACTAGCTAACAGAATACAGCAACACATACACAAAATTATACACAACGATCAAGTGGGATTCATCCCAGGGATGCAAGGTTGGTTTGACATATGCAAATCGATAAATTTGATACACCATATTAATAAAATCAAACACAAGGACAATATGATCATCTCTATAGATGACAAAAAAGCATTTGATAAAATTCAACACTCGTTCATGATAAAGACTCTCTACAAGTTAGGTATACATGGAAAGTATCTCAAGATAATTAAAGCCATATATGATAAACCCACTGCCAATATCACCCTGAATGGGGAAAAGCTGAAAGCTTTTCCTTTCAGAGCAGGAACTAGGCAAGGATGCCCACTCTCACCACTCCTATTTAACATAGTGTTGGAAGTAGTAGCCAGAGCAATCAGAGAAGAGAAGGAAATAAAGCGTATCCAGATTGGAAAAGATGAAGTCAAACTGTCCCTCTTTGCAGATGACATGATCCTATATACTGAACAGCCTAAAGCCTCTACAAAAAAACTCTTGGAGTTGATAAATGATTTCAGCAAAGTAGCAGGATACAAAATCAACACACAAAAATCAGTAGCATTTCTATTCTCCAATAGTGAACATGCAGAAAGAGAAATCAAGAAAGCTTGTCCACTTACAATAGCCACCAAAAAAATAAAAAACTTAGGAATAGAGTTAACCAAGGATGTGAAAAATCTCTATAATGAGAACTAAAAGCCACCACTGTGAGAAATTAAAGAGCACACAAGAAGATGGAAAGATATCCCATGCTCTTGGATTGGAAGAATCAACATTGTGAAAATGTCCATACTACCCAAAGTGATATACAAATTCAATGCAATCCCCATCAAAATTCCAATGACATTTTTCTCAGAGATGGAAAAAACTATCCAGACATTTATATGGAATAAAAAAAGACCATGCATAGCCAAAGCAATTCTGAGCAAAAAATAAATAAATAAATATATAATAATAAATAATAAATAAATAAAAATAAACCTGGAGGCATAACACTATCTGACTTTACGGTATACTACAAAGCTATCATAACCAAAACAGTATAATACTGGCATAAAAACAGACACACTGATCAATAGAATAGAATAGAGAATCCAGAAATCAACCCACACACCTACA
>NW_007726218.1:910433-930723 GCF_000696425.1 Galeopterus variegatus | reverse complement strand
TCTTGGGATAACTGGATATCTATATACAGGAGAATGAAACTAGACCCATACCTCTCACCGTATACTAAAATCAACTCAAAATGGATTAAAGAATAAAATATACACCCTGAAACAATAAAACTTCTTAAAGAAAACGTAGGAGAAACACTTCAAGAAGTAGTACTGGGCACAGACTTCATGAATATGACCCCAAAAGCATGGGCAACCAAAGGAAAAATAAACAAATGGGATTATATCGAATTATAAAGCTTCTGCACAGCAAAAGAAACAATTAACAGAGTTGAAAGACAACCAACAGAGTGGGAGAAAATATTTGCAAAATATTCATGTGACAAAGGATTAATATCAAGAATATACAAAGATCTGAAACAACTTTACAACAAAAAAACCAGTAAACCAATTAAAAAATGGGCAAAAGAGCTAAATAGGCATTTCTCAAAGGAAGATATATGAATGGCCAACAGACACATAAAAAAATGCTCAACATCACTCAGCATTTGGGAAGTGCAAATCAAAGCCACACTGAGATACCATCTCACCCCTGTTAGGATGGCTAATATCCAAAAGACTGTCAATGATAAATGCTGGTGAGATTGCAGAGAAAAAGGAACTCTCATACATTGTTGGTGGGACTGCAAAATGGTGCAGCCTCTATGGAAAATGGTGGGGGGGGTCCTCAAACAATTGGGGGGGGATCTACCATATGACGGGGCTATCCCACTGCTTGAAATATACCCAGAGGAATGGAAATCATCAAGTCGAAGGTATACCTGTTCCCCAATGTTCATCACAGCACTCGTTACAATAGCTAAGAGTTGGAACCAGCCCAAATGTCCATCACCATATGAGTGGATACGGAAAATGTGGTATATCTACACAATGGAATACTACTCTGCTATAAAAAAAGAATGAAATACTGCCACTTGCAATGACATGGATGGACCTAGAGAGAATTATATGAAGTGAAATGAGTCAGGCACAGAAAGAGAAATATCACATGTTCTGACTTATTTGTGAGAGCTAAAAATAAATAAATAAATACACAAATAAACTGGGGTGGGGGAGGGAAGAAGACACAACAATTACACTTCCTTGAAGTTGATATGACAAGCAAACAGATATGAGGGTGTTGGGAGGGAGGGTGGAGGGGGAGGAGGAGGAGGGTTTTGGTAACAGGCCACGATAATCAACCACGTTGTATATTGACAAAATAAAATAAAATAAAATAAAATTTATTTAAAAAAAAATAGAACCTAGAGGATATGTTTGTAAATAGATGAGAAGGGATTTATTTGGGGAATTGGCTCATTCGGTTGTGGACAGAAGTCTGACTATAGGCTGTCTGCAAACTGGATGCTGGTATCATGGCTCAGTCCAAGTCCAAAGGCCTCAGAACTAGGGAAGCTGATGTAAGTCCTTGGTGTAAGTCCTGGAACCCAAAAGCTGAAGTATCTTGAGCTCTGATGCTCACAAACAAGAGAGCAGTGTATCCCAGCTCCAGCGCATAGAGAGAGACAGAGAGATTCACATTTTCTTTCCATTTTTCTCTCTCTAGGCCCCCAGTGAATTGGATAGTTTCCACCTATATGGAAGGTGGATCTTTCCCACCCTGTCCACTCAGGCTTTCATGCTAATCTCTTCTGGGAACCCCCTCATGGACACAACTAAAAATATATCTTTATCAGTTTTCTCAGTATTCCTTAATCTAATCAAGTTGACACCTAACCGTCACAGTATTGATTGTATGTTCCTTAGCCACCAATTGTAGCTGTTGTTGGTTTTTTGACTCTTTTGACAGCCTTTATACTAGAAGATTGAAGAATTTACATAGCATCATTACCTCACTGTGGTCTTCTGAATTTGAATTATGAATTTACCTTTACAAATAAATTTTGCACTTTTTCATATTTTCATGATAGTGATTATCATCTTTTCATTTCCTATTGTAGCAACCCCTTAGCCATTTCTTGAAAAGCTTGTCTAGCAGTGATGAATTCCCTCAGCTTTTGCTTGTCTGGGAAAGTCTTTATTTCTCCTTCATTTTGAAGGATAGCTTTGCTGGATAAAGTATTCTTTGCTGATAGTATTTTTTTTTCTTTCAGCACTTTGAATATATCGTTCCATTCTCTCCTGGCCTGCAAGGTTTCTTTTGAGAAATCTGATGATAGTTTAATGGGGTTCCCTTATTTGTGACTTGACACTTCTCTTGCAGCTTTTAGAATGCTCTTCTTGTCTTTGACTTTTGATAGTTTTATTATGGTGTGCTTTGGAGAAGATCTTTTTGGGTCAAGTCCAGTTGGGGACCTTTGAGTTTCCTGACTCTGAATGTCCATATCTGTCCAAATGCTTGGGAAGTTTTCAGCTATTATTTCATGAAATAGAGTTTCTGTGCCTTTCTCCATCTCTTCCCCGTCTGGAACACCTATTATTTGAACATTTTATGCGCTGGTGTCCAATATTCCTTGTAGGCTTTCTTCATTCTTTTTAATTTTCTTTTTTCCTCCTCCTCTTCCTCTTCCTACTCCTCCTCCTTCTTCCTTTTTTTTCTGGTGGATGGCCAGATTGGCATCAGAACCCTTGACCTTGGTATTATCAACACCTCACTCTAACCAACTGAGCTATCCAGCCAGCCCTCTTCATTCTTACTTCTTTTTAATACTCTGACTGGGCAATTTTAAAAGATCTGTCTTCAAGTTCAGCATGTCTCTCTTCTTCTAGATCTAGTCTGTTGTTGAAGCTCTCAGTGTACTTTTTATTTCATTCATTGAATTCTTCAGCTCCAAGATTTCTGTTTGGTCCCTTTTTATAACAACTATATCTTTGTTAAATTTCTCATACAGATCATGAATGTTTTCCTAATTTCATTAAATTGTCTGTGTTCTTTTGTATTCTCATTGAGTTTCCTTAAGATTGTCATTTGAAATCCCTTTACAAGCTTTTTGTAACTGTCCTTTTATTTTTTGGCATCTGTTATTGGAGACTTATTTTGTTCCTTTGGGGGTATCATGTTTCCTTGTTCATGTTTCTTTTGTCCCTATGTTGATATCTGTGCATCTGAAGGAGTAGTTGCTTTTCCCAACTTTATGGAGTAGATTACATAGAAATGACTTTTTCCCATATGTGAGTCCTAAGGTGTCTGTTGGATGTGTTGCATTGACTGCTTTTGATTGGACCCAGTAGCATAGTCCCTGTGCAGTTTCTTTTGTTGTATTCTCTTCAGTGATGTTTTTGAAAGCCTCAGTGGCCTAGAATGCAGAAGTTTGTGCCAACACTGGATGTTTTGCTGTGTTAAAGACTCCAGGCTGGTTTTTGGGCCAGGTGTGTGCAAGCACAGAGGGCCAACCAACTGTTTGGTGGTCTCTCTGAAGTGCAGAGTTTCTTCCCAACTGTCAGGCCAGTTGTGGTATGCAGCTCTGAGGTTGTCTCTCCCAGGATGTGGCTCACTGTCTGATCAACTTTTGTTCTGGAAACATGTGAGCCTGGGTGCAGGGCGGAGGAGTCAAGTGGCTCTGCCAAGGCATGCCAGAAGACTGGATGCCACTATTTAGCCTGAAACTGCATGTGTGGGTGCAGCAGGGCCAGATGGCTCTATAGAGACCTACCAGAGGAGACAAAGCCAACACTTGATCCACTGTCAATCAGGGAGCAGGCATGCACAGGTGCCACAGGACCTAGCAGCCCTGTGGAGGGCTGCCAGGTGGAGGCAGAAACACCATTTGATTCACTGTCAAGCAGAAAGCAGATGTATACCACCAGAGAAGGGCCTAGCAGCTCCACGGAGGGCCACTGAATCAGCTGTCTAGCCTGGAGTAGGCCGGCAAGAGTGCAACAGTGCTCAGCATCTCTGTAGAGGCTCACTGGATGGAGGCAAAGCTGTTGTCTAGTCTGCTGTCAGACATGGGGTAGGAGTGCACCAATGCATCAGGGCTCAGCAGCTCTGTGGAGGGCCGCTGGATCAGCTGTAGAATCGAGCAGGCCTGTGGGTGCAGCAGGGCTTGGAAGCTCTGTAGATGCCTGCTGGGGTCAGGCAATGCTGCTACTTGATCCACTGTCCAACCGGGAGGAGGCATGCACTGGGGCAACAGGGCCCAGAAGTTCTATAAAGGTCTGCCATGGGGAGGCAAAGCTGCTGTCTGATTGCTGTCAGTCCGTTAGCAGGTGTATTCTAGTGCATCAGGGACTGACAGCTGTGTGGAGGGCCACCAGGGAGAGACAGAGCTATGTCAGACTGGCTGTCAGGTCGGCATGGGCACTGTGGGCTCAGCAGGCCAGTGGGTTGTGCAGGGTGGGTGCACACAAATGTGGTGGATCAGCCACTTATTGGCAGCTTCCCCACTGAGCAGGTCTGCCTGTTCTCCTAAGGGGGAGGAGTTGCTGTGTGGATCCAGACCCTGGGGTCTTGGTTTTTCTGTTTGGCCTAGGCTTTAGGCAGCTGGGTTTGTGGTTCTGCCAGTGCCATGTACACATGATAGAATGAAGGTGGGGCCTCGGAATGGAAGGAGTCAGTTTCCACTGGCCCCTAGGGCAGGATGCACTGTAGCTGTGGGTTCACTTTCAAGGTGGTGCTATGCCATGGCAACTAAGATTGGTGTGGTGGATTGAATTATGTGTCCCCAAACTCATTGAAGCTTGAATTGCATCCCCCAAGTTTTATGTATTGGAGGCTTGGCTCCCACTGTGACTATTAGGAGGGTGGGAAATCCTATTATGGTAATTGAAAGGTGGAGTCTTGAAGAGGTGATTAGATTGTAGGACCATGCAATTATGAATTGACTAAAAACGGTGGTCAGGGGCATGGTTCTGAGGGCATTATAGGAAGAGAAGAGTCTCTCTTTCTCTCTCTCTCTCTCTCTCTCTTGCTTCCTCTTGCCATGTGATCTGCTTGTATCTGCTGGCTGTCTGCTATTTTCCACCATGAGTAGAAGAAGCCTGAGGTCTGCACCAGGTGCAGCTGTCCCAGAATCATAAGCCAAATAAACCTCTGTTCTTTATGTATTACCCAGACTCAAGTATTCTGTTATAGCAACACAAAATGGACTAACACAATTGGGAAGATGGTTATTGCTCTCCCTGGGCTTCTACTATGAGGCTGTGCAGCTGCACAAACTCCTAGCTACTCTCCAAATTGGGTTTGGGTCCTATGAGGACTGGGGCAGTTCTCTTGTGGCAGGAATTTCTGGCTTCTGTGAGAGCAATGAAAACAACTGTTTTTATTTCAGCTTACCTTCTTTCCACCTGATCTGAGCCAGTCCCTGTAGGGAGACAGGCAGGGGCAGGATGCCTGACTCTGCTTTCTATGGTGCTATCCCAGTGTTCCATGCTACACATGGATTTTCCATGTGACTCCTGTGGTGCTCTGCAGTGTATTTCTTTAGTCGTTCTGGTCAAACTATAGTTGTTTATTTGTTGTTTTGGTTTCTTATTGTGGGGGTATGAGCCCCAGACTACTCCAGTTGGCCATATTGTTCTGCTCTCCTCCTTATTATCTTATTGATGCCTGTGGGTTTGTAGTAATATTGCCTCTTTTACACATCTTCTTTTATTCCTGATACTGATTATTTATGTCTTCTCTCTTTCTTTAATGGCTAGTCTGGCTAGAGGTTTATCAATTTTTTTGATATTTTCAATGAACCAACTTTTGGTTTTGATTTTTCTCAGTTGTTTTCCTTTTCGATTTTATTGATCTTATTTCTTTATTCTGATTGACTTGTGTTTATTTTACTCTTCCTTTCCAAATTTCTTAAGCACAACTTATATTTATTGATTCAAATTCTTTCTTTTCTAATGTGAGCATTTAATACTAGAAATTTACCTCTAAGCATTGCTTCCAGTACAGTCTACAAATTTTGATACACTGTATTTTCATTTTTATTCTGTTTAAAATATTTTCTAATTTCCCTTGAGACATTCTCTTTGACCTATGTATTGTTTTAAAGTTTGTTATTTAATTCCCAAGTATTTGGAGACTTTCAGATTTCTGTTATTGATTTTTACTTTAATTTCATTATGGTCCAAAAACATGGTGTTTATTATTTCATTTTTTTTAAAAATTACTGTTTATTTTATAACCCAGGATATGGTCTATCTCCATGAGTTGTCCATGTGCACTTGCAAAGAATGTATGTTCTGTTTGTGTTGGGTCAAGTATCTCTAAACATTAATTATATTCAATTTATTGATGGTTTTTTCAGTTATGTACCCTTGATGATTTTATATCTGCTAGTTTTATTGATTACTTAGAAAGGATTGTGAATTTGTTCATTTCTTCTTTAACTTTACCAGTTTTGGCTTCATGTATTTTTCAGCTCTGTTGTAAGGTACATCATATTTAGGATTGTTATATTTTCTTGGTGAAGTGAGCCTATTTCATTATGTAATATCCTTCTTTATCCTTGGTAATTTTCCTTCCTCTGATCTCTACTTCTTTATATTGATATCGGCACTTCAGCAGATCTTTGTTGATTAGTGTTTGCATGGCATGTCTTTTCCCATCCTTTTACTTTAATCCTACCTATATAATTGTGTCTAAAGTATGTTTCCTGTAAACAGCATATAGTTGAGGTTTGATTTTTATTCATTTTGACAATCTGTTTCTTTTCATTATGTGTTTACACTGCTTAAGTTTAATGAAATTATTGAGATGTTTAAATTCATGTCTACTACTTTTGTTTGTCTCTGTTGCTTGTTTCTCTGTTTTCAGTTTCCTCCTTCTTTTGAATTGCTTAAATATTTTTAGTGTTACATTTTATTTTAATTTATCTATTAAGTTTTTGTCCTTTTCTCCAACATATTTATATTTGTTGCTCTAGTTATTACAGTATAAAATACTTAACTTTTCTACCTATAATTCATATTTTACTATTTCAAGTGAAAAATAAAAACCTTACAACTACAAGTCCTTTCACCACTTTTTTATTATGTTATGGTTGTGACATGTATTATCTATATACTTAAATATTCCATAATATGGTGTTACAGTTTTTGCTCTCATATGTTATGTATATTCTGTGTAACTTTAGTGGAGAATAATAGTATATTATATTTACTCAGAAATGTACCACTCCTGTTACTCTTCATTTCTAAATTTCCAAGTTTCTCTTTTGTATAATTTTCTTACATCTGATGAACTTTCTTCAATGTTGCTTTTGGGCTAGGTCCACTGGCAATGAATTCTCTTAGTTTTTCTTCAGCTGATAATGTCTGTATTTCACTTTTCTTCCTAAAAGATGCTTTTGCTGAATACTGAATTCTGGGTTGATCTTTTCTCTCAGAATTTTAAAAATGTTCTACCTCCTTCTGGCCTCCATTGTTTTTAATAAAAAATCCACAGCCACTTGAAGAATAATTGTTCATCTATATAATGCATTGTGTTATCTAATTACTCTCAGGATTTTTTTTTTTTTTTTGGTCTTTTTGTCTTTTTCCGTGTCCGGCAATGGATTGCAACCCTCAGTGTTGCCCCCGTAGTGGACCGGGGACCGGCAACGGGATTGCAACCCTTGGTGTTGCTCCCGCGCCTCGCTCAGCCAGTGAGCGGGAACCGGTCTGTATGTGGGATCTGAACCCTCGGGTGGGAGCACCGCCGCGCTTCCCAAGCGGTGCACTTATCCAGTGCACCACCGGGCCGGCCCTCTCAGGATTTTTATTGTCTTTAGTTTTCAGCAGATTAATAATGATGTCTCTGTGAATGTATTTCTTTGGGTTTGTCCTGTTTGGGGCTCACTAAGCTTCTTTATTATGTAAATCTAAGTCTTTGGCCTAATTTGAGAAGTTGTAAGCCATTAATTATTTAAATATTTTTCATGTTCTTCATGTTCTTTCTCCTCTCCTTGGACTTTGATAACACAATGTTAGATCTTTTGGTATTGCTCTTTGGTTCTTTGAATTTTTGTTCCTTTTTTCCCAGTCTTCTTTCTTTCTGTTGTTCAGATTGTATAATTTCTCTTGATCTATCTCCAAGTTCACTGACTCTTTTTTCTGTCATTTCCATTCCACTATAGAGCCTATCGAGTGAATTTTAAATTTTGGTAATTATGTTTTTCAGCTGTAATGTTTTGTATTAGTCCATTTCTGTGGCTTATAACAAAATACACTGAACTGGGTGATTTGGAAAGAAAATGAAATTTATTGCTTACACTTTTGAAGGCTGGGAGGTCCAAAGTCCATCCAAAGGTCTCACATTGTAAGATGGTGGAAGCAGAGAGATCAGAGAGAGAAAGACAAACTCTCCTCTTCTTTTAAAGCCCCCAGAACCATGCCCCTGACCACCATTTTTAATCCATTCACTACTGCATGGTCCTACTATTGAATCACACCTTCAAGGCTCCACGTTTCAATTACCATAATAGGATTTCCCACCCTAATAACAGTCACAGTTGGGGCCAAGCCACCAATACATAAAACTTGGGAGATGCAGTGAAAGTTTCAGTGAGTTTTGGGGGAACATAATTCATTCCACTACAGGTATGCATTTAGTTCTTTATATCTCTATTTCTCTGTTGGAACTTTTCATTCATTTCAATAGTGTTCATTCTTAATTCCTGCAGCACAGTTATAATTTCCACTTTAATATCTTTGATAATTCCAACAGCTGAGTCTTCTTTGGACTCCGTGTCTATTGATTGCATTTTCCCTTGTGATTTGAGAATTTCTTGGTTCTTCATATGCCACATAATTTTGAATTTTATCCTGGATGTTTTGAATGTTATAAGAATATGGATCTCATCTTTTTCATGAGGAGAATGTTGTAGGGTTTTTGTGGGGGTTTTTTGTTTGTTTTATTTTAGTAGGCAATTGACCAGGTTAGGTTTAGGACTCAAGTTTTAACCTGCTTTCTCTGGGATATGGTTCTAAAGTTGTTCAGTTTCCAGTGTGATTGTAGTGCAATTTGCAACAGGCCTGCAAGTGTGCCACTCAGTGGCCAGTCTTGAACTTGGGCAGTAGTCTACTTAGTATGTAATCTCTTAATGCCTGTAGTATGCCCAGCCTCCTACGGTAAGCAATAAATTTCATTTTCTTTACAAATAACTGAGTTCCAGGTATTTAGATATAAGCAACAGAAACAAACTAAGACAGAAAACTGGTACCAGAGAAGTGAGATGTGGCTTATAACAAATACTTGAAAATGTGGAAGCAGCTTTGGAACTGGGTGTTGGACAAAGCTTGGAGGAATTTGGAAGGCTCAGAAGAAGAAAATAAGACAAGGGAAAGTTTAGAACTTCTTAGAGACTGGTTAAATGGTGGTGAACACAATGGGGATAGAAATAAGGACAGTAAAGGCCATTTTGAGAAGATCGCAGATATATATGAGAAAGTACTTATTGGAAACTGGGGAAAAGATCACCCTTACTATGCACTGTCAAGGAACTTGGCTGCATTCTGTTCATGACCAACAGTTTTATGTAATGTAGAACTTTGAAGTTATGAACCAGGGTATTTGGCAGAAGAAATGTCTTTTTCTTTTTTTGAGAGTACTATTGTTATATTTTCTTTTTAAAAAACATTTTTATTGAATCATAATTGATTATACATATTTTTGGGGTTCAATGTTGACATATGTTGGTCAAATCAATATTACTAGCATGTACAGTTACAAATCGTACTTATTTTTTATGCCCCTTGTTCAATCTCTCCCTATCCCCCTCTCCCTCCCCACTCCTCTCTTTGATAACCCTAGATTTCTTCTCTCCTTCTGAAAGAGTAATGGTTACTTTGTTGATTTGTTGCTGCGATGATCTGTCCAATGCTGAGAGGTGTGTTCAGGTCCCTCAATATTATCGTAGAGCAGATACTTCTTCTGTCACTCTGGAATGGGCTTTATGGAGAGAGACATCCTCTTCTTTTCTTTGGTCTCTGCTGGTGACACTCCTTGTGTCAATGCACTCCAGTGCTTGGCAGGCCATCTGCATGGTGGTTGTGGTGTCTAGCCACTTTTGCAGCAGTCATGGTTATTGTGGTGGCTGTGGTGGGCCACCCACATGGAGGTGATGTTTTTGGCATGCTCCTTGGTGCTGGCAGTGTGCTTCGCTGTGTGTGGGGTGTCTGGTCCCTGGCTGCATGCCTCAGGACCCCAGGCAGGCCTCAAGGTGCTGGCAGTGTGCCTGGTTGTGGGAGGGGGTTCTGGTACCTGGCTCCATACCTCTGGTCCCTGGGTTGGCCCTGAGGTGCTGGTGCTATGCCTGGGTGGGAAGTAATTTTTTGTCTTTGCTTACTTTTAAAATGGGGGAACTTCCTGTGGGGACCAGTACTTGAGCTGTGTGGGTTAGCTAAATTGCTGCTTTGCTGCTGATTCCCTAAGGAAGGCTTTTTGTGCAGCTCAGGTTTTAATGGCTGACCTTATAGGTACTTCTGGCTCTCCAGAGACCCAGTGCAACTGGGTTGTGTAGAAACTGTGCTCTGGGCTTGAGTCTTTTCATCAAACTGCACCCTTTGCAGTTCTGTACTCCTGACCAGTATCCATTGAGTTGTCCTGTACTCATTTGGGGTGCTGGTCAGTTGTCTTTGCCATGCCCCAGTGTTCCCCCGGTGGTCCTGTCTCCCCCACTGCCTATGCTGCAAACACTTCCCATGGGATAGGCCATGCACTTGTCCCTTGTGATGACTCACCAGCCTCTGAGTGGCTCCTTTTTTTCAATTGTTGCATCTCCTCACTCCTATATGGGTCCACAGGAACACTATTAGTGGTCTTGCTGGCCTGGGGGCCACTAAGGCCCTCTTCTCCCCTGCCACCTCCATGCAACTCCATCTGAAGGGCACAGCTGTGGCTTTTGCCAGCTCCTGCTCTGTGCACTCAGCAGTTCCAGACTTAAAGCAGCCACAGCACAAAATGGTCAGAGCAGTTTTTTCTTTCTCTCACAACAGCTTCTCCCACCTTCATGCATTCTGTAGGTCTCCCCTCCTCTTCCCCTGAGTTCTAGCGGCTCCAGCTTGGCTGTTGTTGCTTTTTTATAGTTATAAATTGGTTGATTTGTTAGAGGGAGTGACACTGGGGATTGTCTATTCCACCATCTTGACCAGAAGCTCCTGGCAGAAGAAATTTCTAAATAGAAAAGCATTCAACAAGCCACATGGCTACTTGCAATAGCCTACACTGAGTTATGGCAGAAAAGGCATTATGTAAATCTGGAATTTGTAATTAAAAGGGAAGCAGATTGTAAAGATTTGTGTGTGAAAAGGACATGGACTTTGGGAGTCAGAGGCAGAATGCCTTGGATTGAATTGTGTCCACCAAATCCATGTATTAGAAACTTAATCCCTACTGTGACAGTGTTAAGAGGGTGGGAAATCTTATTATAGTAATGGGAAAGTGGGCCTTGAAGAGATGATTAGATTGTGAGGACCATGCCCAAATAATATGGACTAATCCATTGATGGTTTAATTGTAGTCATGGATGTGGTTCTGAGGGCTTTTTTTTTTTCCTTTTTGTCTTTTTTACTGACCAGCAATGGGATCGCAACCCTCGGTGTTGCGCGGCAATGGGATCGTAACCCTCGGTGTTGCGCCTGCACCACGCTCAGCCAGTGAGCAGGAACTGGTCTCCACATGAGATCCGAACCCTCGGCGGGAGCACCGCCACGCTCCCAAGCAGCGCACTTCTCCAGTGCGCCACTGGGCCAGCCCCTGAGGGCTTTAAAAGGAGAAGGAGTGAGGAATTAGCTGTCTCTCTGCTCTGCCATTCTGCCATTTGATTATTAGGGTTAGGACCCACCATACAATGTTGAACAGTAGAGGTGATGGTTGGAATCCTTACCTTATTTTCAATCTTAAAGTTAATATATTTAAACTTCCTATATCAAGTTAATGTCTATTGAAGGTTTTTAATGTGTAATTTTACCAAATAAGGTTATTTTCCTGATAGAGTTTGGATGTATTGTTCCCCCCCAAACCCATGTGGAAATCTGATCCCTAATGTGGCAGTGTTGGGAGCTGTCTGAGTCATGGGGGTGGGCCACTTGTGAATGGATTAATGCTCTCCCTGGGGTGTTGGGGTAGTGAGTGAGTTCTTACTTTGTTAGTTCCTGCCAGATCTGGGGTTTAAAAGACCCTGGAACCTCTCTCTCTCTCTCTCTCTCTCTCTCTCACTTCCTCTCACCATGTGATCTACTTGTACCTGCTGGGTGTCTGCCACTTTCTGCCATGAGCAGAATCAGCCCGAGGCCTGCACCAGATGCAACTCTTGCAGAATCATAAGCCACATAAACCTCTGTTCTTTATAAATTAACCAGTCTCAGATATTCTGTTAGAGCAACACAAAATGGACTAATACAGAAAATTGGTAGTGAGGAGTGGGGTGTTGCTATACAGATACCTGAAAATGTGGAAGCGGCTTCGGAACTGGGTAACGGGCAAAGTTGAAGGAGTTTAGAGGACTCAAGAAGATGAGGGAAAGTATGGAACATACTTTGGATGAATGCCTTTGGACCCTGACAGAGTTTGAATATGTTGTTCCCCAAAAAGCTCATGTTGAAATCTGATTGCCAACTTGGCAATGTTGGGAGTGGTTTGGTCCTGGGGGACAGATCCTTCATGAATGGATTAATGTCCTCCCTGAGGTGGAGGGTAGTGAGTGAGGTCTCACTCTATTAGTTCCCATGAGAGCTGATTGTTCAAAAGACCATAGCACCTCCCACTCTTTCTCTTACTTGCTTCTTCTTGCCACATGGTCTTGCACCCACTAGCTTCCCTGCCACTTTCCAACATGAGTAGAAGCAGCAAATGTGGCAGTCCCAGACTTGTTAGCCAAAGAAACCTCTTTTTCCTTATGAATTACCCAGACTTAGGTATTCTGTTATAGCAACAAAAATCAGACTAATACAGAATATTGGTACCAGGAGTGGGATGTTCTATACAGATACCTGAAAATGAAGACTTGTTAGCCAAAGAAACCTCTTTTTCCTTATGAATTACCCAGACTTAGGGTATCAGACTAATACAGAATATTGGTACCAGGAGTGGGATGTTCTATACAGATACCTGAAAATGTGGACGTGTCTTTGGAACTGGGTAATAGGCAAATGTTGGAGGAGTTTGGAGGACTCAGAAAAAAACAAAAATATGAGAGAAAGTTTGAAACATCTTAGAGATTGGTTAAAGGGTTGTGACCAGACTGCTGATAAAAATGTGGACAGTAAAGTCTGTGCTAGTGAGGTCCCAGACAGAAATGAGGAACTTATTGGGAATTGGATAAAAGATCACCCTTGCTACACCTTAGCAAGAAACTTGGCTTCATTGTTCCCGTGCCCTAGGACTTTGTGGAAGGCAGTACTTAAGAATTGTGAACCAGAATATCTGGCAGAAGAAATTTCTAAGCAGCAAAGCATTCTGGAAGCTGCATGGCTACTGGTAACAGCCTATGCTCAGTTGTGGCAGCAAAGGCATGACATAAAGCCAGAACTTATCATTAAAAGAGAAGCAGAGTATAAATATTTGGAAAACTTGCAACCTGGCCATGTTGGAGAGAATGAGAGAGAATTTGCAGGAGAAAAATCTAATGGTGCAGCAGAGGGACTGATTGCTAAAGGAATCAGGATGGCTATCAGGCAGCCGGCTTCTAATAGCCAAGAAAATGAGAGAAAGACCCCAAAGACATTTCAGAAGTCTCCAAGGGTGCTCCTCCACATACCCAGGGCCTTAGGAGGACTGAGCTGCTCTGGAGGACAGATGTGGGGCTCCACTGTCTCGTTTTCCCATTTTCCCTGTCTTGGAAAGATGCTCCCTGAATCCTGGCCACTCAGGCTGGAGCAGCCTTGCCTCAAACAGCATTAAGTGTGGTTTGTGCGGCAGCTCTGGAGAGCAGAAAACAAAAGCCTTGGTGGTGTCCATGTGGTGTTGTCTGCAGGCCAGCAGAATACAAGAGTGATGGAGGTGTGGCAGCCTCCACCCATATTTTGGAGGATGTATGGAAAGGCCTGGGAGCCCAGACAGAGGCCTGCTACAGGGGTGGATACACCACAGAGGGCATCTACTAGAGCAATGCAGAACAGAAATGTGGAGTTGGAGCCCCCACAGTGAGCACCTACTAGGGCAATGTCTAGTAGAGCCAAAGGAGTGGGACAACCACCAGAACCCCAGAACTGTAGGTTCACTAGCAACATGCAATGCCTGCCTGGAAAAGCCACAGGCACCAGTGCAGCCCAGTGAGAGGCTCCCAGCTGGGCCATAGGGACAGGACTGCTGGTGTTTTGGAGGTCTAAACCCCCCCCCCCACAATGCCCAGGATGCAGAAATTGGAGTCAAAGGAGATTATTTTAGAGCTTTAAGATTTAATGTCTGCCCTGATGGGTTTCAGACTTATTTGGGGCCTGTTTCTCTTTTCTTCTGGCCTATTCTTCCCTTTTGGAATGGGAATATGTACCCAATGTCTGTTCCATGATTGTATCTTGAGAGTAGATAAATTTGTTTTTGATTTTTACAGTTTCACAGCTGAAAGTAGTTTTGCCTTTAGTCTAAGATTAAGCTTTGGACTTTTAAGTTGGTGCTGGAACAAACTAAGACTTTTGGGACTATTGGGATGGAATGGTTGTATATTGTATGTGGGGGGGACATGAGTTTTGGGGAGCCAGAGGTGGAATGATAGAGTTTGGATATGTTGTCCTGCCACAAGTCTCATGTCAAAATCTGATCCTCAACTTGGTTGGCAGTGTTGGGAGTGGTTTGGGTCATGGGGTGTGGATCCCTCATGAATAGATTAATGCCCTCCATGGGAGGGGGGCTTATGAGTGAGTTTTCACTCTATTAATTCCCATGACAGGTGGTTGTTTAAAGGACACTGGCACCTCCCCTATCTTTCTCTCATGCTTCTTCTCAGTATGTGATCTTGCACCCACTGGCTGCCCTGATACTTTCTGCTGGGGAAGTAGCCTGAGGCCCACACTAGATGCAGCTGTCCCAGATTCATGAGCCAAGTAAACCTCTTTTCCCTATAAATTACTGAGTCTCAGGTATCCTGTTATAGCAACAGAAAAATGGGCTAATACAAACCCAGAAATCAGGAGAATGGGCACTAAATAGGTGACCCAGAAATTAAGGAATCAGATTAAGAAGTAATAAAACTTGAACTTGAGGACTCTATTTTTAGAAATGATTGAATATGTGAGAGCATGTTAGAGAAGGAGTATTTTACTTAAATAATTATCTACAACAATGAACATTTATAGGCCATTATGTTCTCTTATTTTATATCACAAAATTCATAATAGAAACTCTTTGTAAGTAATATCATAAATCAAACCCTTTTCAAATTAATAAAAACTTTGTTCTTTTTTATGGTTTATTTATTAATATTTTAAAAAATTCTTTGATAGTGTTGTGGAGCAGTTGGGGGAGGGGGATGAGGGACAGGGGAAGGAAACAGGGTGGGAGAAGGAGGAAGGAGAGGTGGGTTTCAAGCCTGTGGCACCCCCCTCATTCCTGCAGGGGAAACCAGAGGGCTTCCAGCAGTGTCTTAGTCATTGCTGGGATGGGTGCAGATGTCAGGTGGGTGTGGCTGAAGCCCTCGCCTCCCCCTCACTGCCCCAGCTTTGGACCCCAGGGCACTTACTATGGTGGCTCAGTGATTATTGCTGGGCTGGTATGGGTGTCAGGGGGCATGGCCAAGGCCTTTGGCCCCCCACTGCCTGGATTGGGAGAGCCCAGGGCAATTCCAGTGGTGGCTTGGTGGTCATCACTGGGATGGTTGCTGGTGTTAGGAGGCATGGCTGGGACCCACAGCCCTCCCCCTCCCCAGCTTGGTATCCCAGGGGACTTCTGTTCCTTCTAGGTTTTATAGGTGTTCTTTGGTGAAGTGGGACCTTAACTAGTTATATCAAACTTTGTCTCTGGTCTGTGGGTATTTTGTTTTTTCTTTCAGTTCTGCGTTGGATTATTCACTGTTCCCACCACTTAAACTCTGCACTGGTCCTAATTTGTTGTCCTTTGCTTACTTCTAAAATGGGGGAACTTCCTGTGGGACCAACACTTGGGCTCTGTGTTTGAGCTAAATTGTTGCTTTGCTGCTGATTCCATGGGGAAGGCTTTTTCTGCAGTTCAGGTTTTAATGGTTCACTTTATAGGTACTTTCAGGTCTCATGTGATCAATTACACTGGCTTGTGTAGAAACTCTGATCTGAGCCTGGGTCTTTTCAGCAAACTGCACCCCCTGCAGTTCTGTATTCCTGACCAGTATCCACCGAGTGGTCCTGTGCTGATTTGGGGGAAATTAACTTTATAGGTACTTTCAGGTCTCATGTGATCAATTACACTGGCTTGTGTAGAAACTCTGATCTGAGCCTGGGTCTTTTCAGCAAACTGCATCCCCTGCAGTTCTGTATTCCTGACCAGTATCCACCGAGTGGTCCTGTGCTGATTTGGGGGAAGATCATCTGTCCTTGATGTGCCCCAGTGTTCTCCCAGTGGGCCCCTCTCCCCTACCAATCATGCTCCAACCAGTTCCCATGGGGTGGACCAAGCACTGGTCCCTTGCAATGACTTACCAGCCTCTGAATGCTTCCTTTTAAAAATTGTTGTGGCTTCTCACTCCTATGTGGGTCCATGGGAACTCTGTTAGTAGTCTTGCTGGCCTGAGGGCTGCAAGGTCATTCTCCACTGCCACCTCCAAGCAACTTCATCCAAAGGGCACAGCTGCAGCTTTTTACAACTACTGCTCCGTGAGCTCAGCGGCTCCTGGCTTGAAGTGGCTGGGGCTCAAAACAGTCAGAGTGTTTCTTTCTTTCTCTCGTTTTGTCTTCTCCCACCCTCATGAACTCTGTATGTCTCTCCTCCTCCTCCCCTGAACTCTAGTGGCCCCAGCATGGCTGTCATTGCTTTCTCATCATTGGAAATTGGTTGATTTGTGGATTGTGATGCTGGGGACCATCTACTCTGCCACCTTGACTGGAATCCAGAAAATTTGTTCTGATTAGAAATAGCATAATCATACAAAGTATGGGATAACCTTCAGTAGTGGATATCAATTTATTCAAGATCAGAGAACTCATACTGTTGAAAAACACAATGTAAAGAATGTGAGAAGGTGTTTCAATTTCATTCAGTCCTTAGCATACTATAGTGAATAATACCGATGAGAAACTTTATGAATGTTAAGAATGGGAGAAAGCTACTATTTGCATGGATAATTTAGTTAACACTAGAGGATTCATACTGGTAAGAAGCCCTATAACAATAAGGAATGTGGGAGGGTCTTTTAAAGTAATTGAGTTTGTTCTGCAAATCAGAGAATTCATACTGGTTACAAACTTCATGAATAATAGAAATGTGGGACAGTCTTTATTGTATATTGACAAATTGGTCAGTAACAGAGAATTCATACTGTTGAGAAACCTGGTGAATGTAAGTAATGTGGAAGGATGTTTAGAATTCAGTCCTTAGTATGTTTTAGAGAATTCATACTGGTGAGAACCTTTATGAATATAAGCAATACAATAAAGCCTTCATTGTATGTGAACAACTTACTCAACATCAGGATATTCATACAGGTGGATAATTCCATGAATGTAAGGAATATATGATGGTCTTTAAACTTAAAAGAGTTCTTCTGAAAACCAGACAATTTATACTGGTGATAAGCTTTATAAATGTAAGGAATGCGGGAAAGGCTTTATTGTGCATGGACAAGTTGCTCGGTGTCAGTAAATGTATACTGGTGAGAAAATTTATGCATAGAAGAAATGTGAGAAAGCCTTTATTGTATATGAACAAGTTGCTCATTATCAGAGAAGTCATACTGGTGAGAAACTAGATGAATTCGTAAGAAATTTAGGAAGATGTTTAGTTTAATTCTGTCCTTACTATATACTAGAGAATTCATACTGGTGAAAATCATTATGAATATAAGATAAAAAATAAAGCCTTTATTGTGTTGGACAATTTACTCAACATCAGAACATTTATATTGGTTAAAAAACCCTAAAAATGTAAAAAAGTGGAGAAACCATTAGTGTTTATAAACAAGTTACTTAGATCAAAGTATTCATCTTGGTGAGAAGGTCCCTGAATGCAATGAATGTGGGAAGGCTTCTAGATATAATTGAAACCTGAGGATGGCTGGTTAGCTCAGTTGGTTAGAGCATGGTGGTGATAACACCACCCCAAAAATGATATAATTCAAACCAGGCTACATGTCAGTGAGTTTATACTGTTGTAAATTATTATGAATGTAAGCAATGTGAGAAAGTCTTACTCAAGAAATACATCCTAATATGCAAAGGAGAATTAATACTGATGAAAAATCTTACAAATATAAAAAAATGTGAAGAGACTTTAATTAGTGGTTATCAAATTGCTCAATCTCATAGAATTAATACAGGAGAGAAACCCTATGAATGCAAGATATGTGGGAAAACCATCATTCATATTAGAGACCGTAGTTTTTCCATCAAATAATTCATTTTGGTTAAGAATAAATAGAAAGCACATAGGAAGGCCTTTAGGCAACATTTACATATTTCTCAACATGAGACTTCATAGTATAATTTAAATAAACTAAGAAAACACTCACCTTTTAAACCTATATTTGTAGGATATTAGAATATCTATCCTAGAGGAAAATTGGAGAATGCAGAAACTCTGCATCCTGCCTTAAGCTCATATCTATCTAACCACCACAATTTAACAGGTACAACTTGGAATTACAGTGGTCAATTTAGAGAAAATTTGAGAAGAAATAGATTGCATATTTTAGAGGCTCCTTAGAACAAAAAGGAAATACGATTTTTACGTCCACAATGGTGTTTTCTAATTACTATGAGAAGGCTTCCAAAGAGAATTTGGTCTTTAAAACTGCCTCACTAAATATTTCCTTAGCCGATGCCTATGAAAAATATGAAAAACAGAACTGCCTCATTTCTGGATCCAAGAAACACATTCCACTCCTTTTCCTATCTGTGGTACTCTTTCCTTACCCTTTATCCACTTGCAGGACATTGTTCAACTCTCATTGATTCCTTGCTTTTACTCCTCCTTCTCCTTAACTTGAAGTATTACCTGAATGCATTTTTAAATTGACATTCTTAAAATAATAAATAAATACAAATAAAAAATTGATATTCCAGTGTGGGAAAGACCCCAACACGTAGTAAAGTTTAGATCTTTGTGCCATTGTTTGGACTTTTCATATCCCAAAATGAAAAGAGAAAAATGTCTATCAAGATGATCGTGTAGGTTTTGTCTTTTACTGATATGGAGTATTACATTGACTGTTATTCAAATGTTAAAACGATCTTGAATTCCCAGAATAAATCACCCTTGGTCATGATGTATGATCCTTTAGAAATGTTTCTTGGCTTCTGGTCAAGATGGCAGAACAGGCCATCTCCAGCATCACTCTCTCCCACAAGTTGACCAATTTACAACTATTAAAAGCAATGACAGCCAAGCTGGGGCTGCTAGAGATCATGGGAAGAGGAAGAGAGACCTACAGAGTGCCTGAAAGTAGGAGAAGCCACAATGAGAGAAATGACCACTTCTACCATTTCAAATCCAAGCCACTTTGAGGCTGGAGCTGGTGAGTACATGGAGCAAGAGCTGGCAAAAGCCACTGCTGTGCCCTTCTTGTGAAGTTGCTTGGAGTCAGCAGGGAAGAAGAGGGCCTTGTTGGCCCTCAGGCCAGCCAGCAAGACCACTAACAGAATTCCTATGAACCCACATAGGAGTGAGGAGCCACAACAACTGAAAAAAGAAGCTACTCAGAGACTAGTGAGTCATTGCAAGGGACCAGCACATGTCCTGCCCCATGGAGAGTGTTTGGAGTATGAGCAGTGTTGGAGACAGGCCCTCCAGGGAACACTGGGGCACAGCAAAGACAGCCAGTCTGCCCTCCAGTCAGCACAGGCCCACTGTGTAGACTGGTCAGGATTATAGATCTGCAGGGGCAGCAGTTTGCTGAAAATACTCAGGTCTGGACAAGAGTTTCTACATAACCCAGGTGTAGTAGATCTCACAAGACCCAGAAGTACCTACAAAGTCAGCCATTAAAACCCGAGCTGCACAAAAAGCCTTCCCTAGGGAATCAGCAGCAAAGCAGCAATTTAGCTCAACCACAGGGCTCAAGTGCTGGTCTCACGGGAAGATCCCCCATTTTAGAAGTAAGCAAAGGACAACAAGTTAGTACCAGTGCAGAGTTTAAGTAGTGGGATCAGTGAATAATCCAACACAGAACTGAAAGAAAAAACAAAATATCCATAGACCAGAGACAAAGTTTGATGTTAACTAGTAAAGGTCTCACTTCAAAAAGAACATCTATAAAACATAGAAGGACTGATAGCCCCCTGGGACCCCAAGCCAGAGAGGAGTAAG
>NW_007726218.1:877933-905433 GCF_000696425.1 Galeopterus variegatus | reverse complement strand
AGAGAGAGAGAGACCATCTCTGCACTCTTTGCAGATTGGTTCTGTGCTGGGTACTTATTCACTATAGATAGTCTTTTTTCAAAGACCAGGGATTAGTCCAAGGTGACAGATTAAGGTCTTCTTAGGACTTTTCTAAGCATGTGTCTTATCTGGGCATGCATATGGGTTTCTAAATTCCTACATACATGTGGCTGCTTTTGAATATTCTTACTTCCCAAAGAGTCCCACTGCAACTTATCTTCCAGGTATTAGATTGTCTTTTGTATGTCTCCGTGCATAATCTCTTTCTCCAGGGGTCTGTGGGTTTGTAGTCACCTTGTAGCTTTTATGAGAAGTGCCTGTCACTTCTTCCACCTGCACTATGAGTTACACAAACAAACAAGCACCTTGCTTCAGTCCTTCAGGTGTCCCCAGACATGTTAGAACAGACAAACCAAAAAATTTGCAAAGAGGTCTGCCATCCTCCCTCTGGCTCAAGGGAGGGAACTGGGAACTGAACTGCCACCTACTCAAGACCAAGTTTGATGCTGTGCCAAAGAGGTGTTGGAGCAAGGATAAGAAAAAAAAAACCCCACAATTTTGAAGGCTTTTTTCCTTTTAAAAAAATATTATTACCTTATTTAATTAACTAATTATTTTAACTTATTTTTACATATTTGTGGGCTACATACAGTGTGTTGTTTCAGTATAAGGTATAGCTGTAATTAATTCACTTAGAATTAATAATTCACTTAGAATTAATTCACTTAGAAAGCATAACTTTAATCCATGATTTCTCCCCTCCCCTTCCTCCTGGCCTCTGTTAACCATTATTTTACTCTCTCCTTGTATGAGGACCATTATTTTTTTTTAAGATTCCACATATAAGTGAGATCATGCAGTTTTTATTTGTGGTGCCTGGCTTACTGCACTTAGAATGATGGTTTCAAGTTCCATCCATGTCACTGAAAATGACAGGATTTCATTTTTTTATAGCTTAATAGTGTATCATTGTGTATATATATATATATATGACAGATTTTAAAAATTCATTCATCCAATGATGGGCACTTAGTGTGATTCCATCTCTTGGCTATTGTGAAAAGTGTTGCAATGAACATGACAGTACAGGTGTCTCTTTGATATAATAATATAATTTCCTTTGGGTATACATATACCCAATTCTGGGATTGCTGGGTAATAAGGTAGTTCAATTTTTAGTTCTCTGAGAAACTGCCACACTGTTTTCCACAGTGGCTGAACTAATTTACGTTCCCACAAACAATGTATGAGAGTTCTCTTTTCTCCTCATCATCACCAGCATTTGTTATTTTCTGTGTTGTTGATAATAGCCATTCTAACTGGAGTAAGTTAATATTTCATTGTGGTTTTAATTTGCATTTCCCTGATGCGTAGTAATGTTGAGCCTTTTTTTTCATGTGCCTGTTGGCCATCTGTATGTCTTCTGTTTGAGAAACATCTTCTGTATGAGAAATGTCTGTTCAAGTCCTTTACCCATTTTATAATTGGGGTATTTGGTGATTTTTTGCTGTTGAGCTGAGTTCCTTTTAAATTCTGGATATTAACCACTGTCAGATGTGTAGTTTGCAAACACTTTCTCCCATTCTGTAGATTGTGTCTTCACTTTGTTGATTGTGTCCTTAGGTGTGTAGAAGCTTTTTAGTTAGTTGTAGTCCCATTTGTGTATTTTTGCTTTACTTGCCTGTGCCTTTGTAGTTTTATTCAAAAAAAGTGCTGCCTACTACCATTTTGTGTAGCATTTCCCCTATGTTTTCCTCTAGTAGTTTCATACATTTGGGTCTTAAATTTAGGTTTTTAATCCATTTTGAGATGACTTTTGTGTATGGTGAGAGATAGATAGGGGTCTAGTTTCAATCTTCTGCATGTGGATAAAAGTTTTTCTTTCTTGACTGGGCATTTGCTTCGTTGCTGTAAATTTTTTAATCCATTTTGAGATGACTTTTGTGTATGGTGAGAGATAGATAGGGGTCTAGTTTCCATCTTCTGCATGTGGATAAAAGTTTTTCTTTCTTGACTGGGCATTTGCTTCGTTGCTGTAAACCTTTGGTTGTTGTTTTCCAGAGTTCCTAAAAAGTTAGGTCAGAGTGCTTTTGGTTGTTTTGTTTGCTTGACGTTTCTGTCAGGGAGCAAGGATTTGGAACTTCGTAACCCACCATTTTGATAACATCACTCCTGTTTTTACAATAAACTCTTTTATTTGAGATAATTATAGGTGCACATGCAGTTATAAGAAATAATAGTCTCCTGTATCTTTTACCCAATTTTCTTCAATGGTAGCATCGCACAAAACTATACATTATCACATCCAGGATATTGACATCGATACAGTCAAGATACATAACATTTACATCATCCAAGAATGCCTCATATTGTCCTTTTATACTCACATCCACTTCCATCCTAGGCCTATCTCTTCTTAGCTCCTGTAACCACTAGTCTGGTGTGCATTTCTAAAATGCTATTATTTCAAGAATGTTATGTATATTGAGTCACACAGTATATAACTTTTTGGAATTAGGTTTTTTCCACTCAGCATATATCAGTAGTTTGTTCCTATTTGTTACTGAATAGAATTTCGTGATATAGATATTCCACTGTTTATTTTACCATTCATCCATTGAAGGACATCTGGGATGTTTTCAGTTTTTTGGATATTATGAATAAAGCTTCTATAAACATTTGTGGAAAGATTACTGTGTGAACACAAGTTTTCATTTCTTTGAGATGAATGTCCAGGAGTGTAATTACTCTATCATATGACAGATCCACTTGTAGTTTTTTTGGTTTTGTTGTTGTTGTTTTTTAGAAACTGCTCTACTGTTTTCCAGAGTGGCTGTAGTATTTTATATTCTCACCAGCAATGTATGAGTAATCTAATTTCTCTGAATTTTTGCTAACATTTGGTGTTTTTGCTATTTTTTATTTTAGTCATTCTGATAGGTATGCAGTGATACCTCATTGTAGTTTTAATTTGCATCCCCAATAGCTAATGGCATTGAAAATCTTTTCATGTGTTTCTTTCTCATCTGCATATTTCCTTTGATGAAATGTCTCTTCATGTCTTTTCTCAGGTTCTAATTGTGCTGTTTGGTTTTTTACTGTTGAGTTTTGAGTTTTCTTTACATATTTTAGATATAGGTACATTGTCAGATATGTGCTTGCAAATTTTTTTTTCCAAATTTTATTTTTTCTTTTCATCTTCTTAATATAATTTTCCACTGAGTAAACTTATAAAATTTTTTATGAAGTCTAACTTATTAATTTTTCTTTTTATAGACTGTGCTTTTGGTGTCAAGTCTAAGAATGCTTTGCCTATTCTAAGATCCTGGAGATTTTCTCCTATGTTGTTTTCTTAACAGTTTTAGAGTTTTATGTGTTACTTTTAAGTTTGTGATACATTTTGAATTAATTTTAAACAAGACGTGAGACTTGGGTGGAAGTTTATTTTTTTGCCTATGGATGTCCAATTGCTCCAACACTATTGAAAGGCTGTATTTCCTGCAGTTAATTGTTTTTGCACCTTTGTCAAAATTCAGGTGGGCACATTTGCATGGGTCTATTTCTAGATGTTTTTTATTTTGTTTTATTAATCTGCATGTCTATCCTTCTGCCAATAACTCTTGGTCTTGATTATTGAAGCTACTTTAAAAAATCTTAAAAACAGGGTACACTGATTCCTTCTACTTTTTTCTCAGTTTTCAAAATTGTTCTAGATATTCTAGTTCTTTTTGTGTTGCATATAAATCTTAGAATAATATCATCTATAGCTACAGAAAATCTTGCTGGGATTTTGACAGGAACTGTGTTAAATTTGTATGTCAATTCAGAGAAATTTGACATTTCTGTATGAATTGTTTGAGTCTTCCAATTCATGAACATGGTATGGTGTCTCCATTTATTTAGATTTAAAAAATTTTTTTTCATCATTGTTGTGTAGTTTTTACAAGTCCTATACATGTTTTGTTACATTTACACCTAAGTATCTTTTCTTTTTGAGTTAATGTAAATGTTATTCTATTTTAAATTTTAGTATCCACATGTTCATTGATAGTATATGGAGAGACTTTTTTTTTTTGGTCTTGGTATCTGAACCCTTGACCTTGATGTTATCAGCACCAAGCTCTAACCAAATGAGCTAACTGGCCAGCCCTCTAGGGATTTTAATGTACACAATTGTGTCATCTACAAATAGGGATGGTTTTATTTATTTATTTTTCATCTGTATTCCTCTTATTTCCTTTAGTTGCTTTTTTGCACAGAGTAGGCCTTCCAGTATTACACTGAATTAGAATGGTGAGAACAGATATTGCCTTGTTTCTGATCTTAGAATGAAAGCATTCCGTCCTTCATGATCAAGCATAATGTCTGTAGGTTTTTAATAGTTTTTAAAAAATGAAGTTGAGGAGTTCTCTTCTGTTGCTATTTTCCAGAGAGTTTTTGCCATGAATTTTTATAAAATTTTTTCAAATTTTTTTTCTTCATTGAATCATATGAACATGTAATGTTTCTCCTTTAACACATTGATATTGTGGATTACAATGATTGATTTTAAAATATTGAAACACTCTTGCATACCTAGAATAAACTCCACTCAGTCATGGTGTATAATTTTTTTTATTTATTGTAAAAATTTTTTTCAAATATTTTATAAAATGTTTTTGAATCTGTATTCCTGTGGGATGTGGTTCTGTATTTTCTTTTTTCTCTTTGTACTGCCTTTGTCTGATTTTGGTATCAGGATAATTCTAGCTTCATAGTGTGAATTGGGAAGTGTTACTTCCTCTTATATTTTCTGGTAGAGATTTGTAGATTTAGTGTTAATTACTCTTTAAATGTTCAAAAGAATTCCAGTGAAACCATTCAAGCCTGGACATTTCTTTCTCAGGAGTTGTTAAATTATGAGTTAAATTACCCTAATAGTTATGGGATTATTCAAATGATCCACTTCATATTGGGTGAATGTGATAGTTTTTATTTTCAAAAGAATTGGTTTATTTCATCTAAGCTGTCAAATTTACATGTGTAGGTTGTTTGTAGTATTTCCTTATTATCCTTTTGATGTTTGCAGGTCTGTGGTGATATTCCCTGTTTCATTAATCATAATGGTAATCTGGTCTTCTCTTTTAGTTTACTTTGTCAGTCTTGCTAAATGTGTTAATTATATCGATCTTTTCAAAGAAACAACTCTTTGTTTCATTGATTTTCTGTATTGTTTTTCTGTTTTCAATGTCATTGATTTCTGCTCTTATTTCCTTCCTTGTTCTAGCTTGGGTTTGTTTTGCTTTTCTATTTCTAGGTTCTTTAGTTGAGGGTTGAGACTCTTTTCTAATTATGCATTTAGTGCTATAAATTTTCCTTTTCGGCACTTCTTTGGCTTTGTCTTACAATTTTTGATACATTCTGTTTTAATCTTTATCCAGTTCAATGTAGTTTTTTTTATATCCTTTGAGACGTTCTCTTTAACCCATGGATTATTTAGAAGTGTGTTTGGGGATTTTCATTTTATCTTTCTGTTATTGATTTCCAATTTGGTTTCATTGTGGCCACAGAACACACTTTGTATACTTTCATGTCTTTTGAGTTTATTGAGGTTTGTTTCTTGAGCCCCAGGGTATGACGTACTTTAGAATATGTTTCATGGGCACTTGAAAGAATGTGTATCCTGCTGTCGTTGAGTGGTGAGTTCTATAAATGTCAATTCATTCCTGTCAGTTAGTGGTGTTCCTGAGTTCCTCTATATCCTTGCTGATTTTCTCTATATTTTCTTAATTAAAAGAGGAGTCTTGAAGTCTCCAATTTTAATTGTGGACTTGTCTATTTTGTCTTTTAATTCTACCACGTTTTGCTTCACATATTTTGCATACCTGTTGTTTGGTGCATACACATTTAGGATTTCTATGTTTTCTTGGTGGATTGATCCATTATCATTTATAATTTCCTTCTCTGTCTCCAGTAGTTTTCTTTGCTCTAAACTGCATCTGATATATACTCCTGCTTTCCTTTGATCAATGGTTACATTATATATCTTTTTAACCTTTTTATTTCAGTCCTTCTATATTGTTATATTTAAAGAGAAATTATTGTATATGTAGTTGTTGATATATTTGGTCTTTTTGGTTTTCTTTGTTATTTCTGTTTTTCTGTTTTCTTTTCCTTACCTTTCTGTAGATTACTTGAATATATTTTAGAATTCCATTTTGATTTATCTATAGTATTTTTTAGTTTAACTATTTTTATAGGTTTTGAGTGGTTGCTGTAGATATTATGTCATATACACATCTTCTCAGTCTACTGCTGTCATCACTTTACCAGTTCAAGTGAAGTTTAGTACACGTAATTCCTTTACATCCCTCTACCCTCCAGTGTTTATAATTGTCTTAAGAGTTTTCTCTTCTTTCATTTAGAACCACAGGCAACAGTGTTATGATTTTTGCTTCAATGGTCAAATATAATTTAGGAAACTCAAGAGGAGCAGAAAATTCCATTGTATTTACCCATATTTACACTTACTGTGTTCTTTCTTCCTTCCTAATATCCCCATATCTCTTCTTTTATAATTTCCTTTCTGTTTAGAGAACACTTAGTCTCTTTTAATGTAGGTCCGCTGGTAATAAATTTTCTTAATTTTCCTTCATATGAAAATCTCTTGATTTTCTTTTCATTTCAGAAGGACATTTTGCTAAATCTAGAATTTTGGGCTGTCAAGTCTTTTCACTCAGAACTTTAAAAACATTGTGATACTTTTTCCCAGCTTTCATAGTTTCTTATGGGTAATCTACTGTAAGTAGAATTGTTTTTCCTATGTAGGTAAGATGTCCTTTCTCTCTTGCTGTTCTTGAGTTCTTCTTCTTTGTCTTTCATTTTCAGAAGTTTATCTATGATGTGTCTTGGTGTGAATTCTTTGTGTTTACCCTCTTTGGGGTTCACTCACTTCCCTGTGTTGTTTACTAAATTTGGCAAGTTTTTACTCACTATTTCTTTAAGTACTTTTCCAGCCACATCCTGTTTCTCCTCTACTTCCAGAACTCCAATGACATGAATGTTAGATCTTTTCTTATAGTCCCACATGTCCCTGAGCTTCTTTCCTTCCCCTCCCCCCACTTTTAGTCTGTTTTCTCTCTGTTGTTCACATTGGGTAATTTCTATTTTTATATATTTTAGTTTACTCATTCTTTCTTTTGACCATTCCATTCTTCTATTGAGCTTTTTATTTTGGTTATTGTATTTTTCTGTTCTAAAATTTTCATTTAATTCTTTATCATCTAGTCTTTGGCTGAGACCTTCTATTTTATTGTTGAGGCTTTCTATTTTTTTATTTCTTTCAAGCATGTTTGAAATTGCTCATTGAAGCATTTTTATAATGGATGCTTTATAAATCTTTATCAGAGAATTCTAACAGATCTGCCCTCTCATTGTTGGCATCTATAGATTCTTTTTAAATTCAGTGTGATATCTTTCTGGTTATTGATATGATGAGTAATTTTTTTTTTGGTTGAAACTTGGCCATTTTTATATTATGTTCTGAGGCTTTGGATCCTACTTAAGCCTTCTATTTTAGCTAGCTCCTTCTGACACTGCTCTGTCAGAGAGAGGGTGGGCATTGCCTCATTACTGCCACATGGATGTAGAAGTACATGTTCCCCCATGGACCTCCACTGACACCTGAGCAGGAGTGTCATCTATCCTGCCATGTGGGGTAGGAGTTCTGGCTCTGCATGTACTTTCCACTGACACTGTGGTGGGGGTGGCCTTGTTATCACCTGGTGAAAAGTTTTGGCTCTCTACTAGACCTTCTCCGACACTACACCAGCAGACAGGAGTAGGGAGCACTATGTTACTGTTGGGTAGGCTACCACATGATCTCCACTGATACTACAACCATGGGGCTTATTACCAGTGGTGGAAATAAAAGTCCCAGCTCCATATTGTGCTTTTTGTGACACCCAACTGAGGTATTGGTGCTTCATTACACTCTTTTGTGTAAATGTAGGGTCACCACTCAATCTTTGCTGGTATGGGTCCACAGTTTTTTTCTATAGTGTTTGCCTGGAGTAAATAATTATCTAAAATTATCTTTTGTCTTACTAGGCTGCCCCTTTAATGTTTCTGGGTTGTTGGCTTTTTCAACTCCAAGTCTGGAATAGATAAGGCAAAAAGAACACTCAGGGAACTGACCACTGCATCACTCTTAAGGCCCCTAAATTTATAACCCATTAAAGTACTTTGCATACTCAAATGATGATAGTGTTGTCTAAATCTACTGACATTTAGAAAGGTTCGAAGTTTTGAATTTGCTTCATTTTTGGAATAAGAGGAGATTCATGTGCTTTTTGTAATAAATTATCACAGTGAACTACTATTAAAAT
Source organism: Galeopterus variegatus (assembly GCF_000696425.1). NCBI lineage: Eukaryota > Metazoa > Chordata > Mammalia > Dermoptera > Cynocephalidae > Galeopterus > Galeopterus variegatus. The sequence goes on along the minus strand of NW_007726218.1, from coordinate 897,046 downwards.
GTATAATGTACTTAAAAAAATAAAATAACTCTATGTTTTACCTATATTTTTAATTATCAAGTAAACAAGGATTTAGGCTTTCTGATTATGAAGACATAATAGATTAAATAATTCTTATTCATATTAATATTCTTAAATATTTATAGTACTTAAGTAGAAACATTAAGGCCATTCTTTTAAAATAATTAGTGATAGTTTATTCTGACCACACTTCTTAGTCAAACTTTGATGTAGCTATGGGGTTCTGATTATGAATTGGACTGAAGTTGAAAGAGAGGTTTATTAATAGGTTATTTTCAAAGATTTATTCTAGAAACTTGATATTCACTATAGATTTACATTTTTCATTTTGACTGTAGGCTACTTTAAGATTACCAGTGTATGTACTTGATAGTAATTCAATATCTGTGTTATTTTTGCTGAGATATGACAATGTTTGGTCTTGATAAGAAAAAAGGTATGGCTAAAACTTTGTTGTGGAAATAAAGATCCAGTGGACACCAATTCAATTTGGAATAATGACTTTTGGAAGTCAAAGTTATAAGTACAGCATTTAGGTCATTATCTTATATAATAAGCAAGAAAGGGAAATGTCCCAAATATTTTTATTATAACAATTAAAATATCAGAAAATGATGTTGTTATTCATACAAAATTGAAGGAATTTTAAATGTATTCCAGAAAATTTGTAAAAATGTCATATGTAAGTACCTGGCAACTATATGTAAGTACGTGTGTGTGCACGTAATTATATCATTTAAAAAGTAAACTAAATAAAAAATAAAACCCAAACTATCCTAGAATAAAGTGAACTTTAGTGATCAAAATGCCTTATTTTAAAACTCCAGCATTCAATTACAAGTATTTAATAATAAAATCATATGAGCTGATAAATCGTTTTCAATAAAATGATGTAATGAGAGGCTATTTAAGCATATCATACATTTTCCTAAATCTAATTTAATGTCTTTGTGTTAATAACTGAAGGAAAATACTGAATTCCATACACTAAAAAGAGATTTTTAATGTTTTGGGTCTTCAAAGGGCATAAAGTTGAAAATGATTACACTGAATAAATTGCAAATTAAGATAGAGACAGTATTTTGGAAGATTAATGAAAATGGATCTAAAATTTACATTAGCCACATGATGTCGCTGTATACCAGAAAGTCTTGTCAATGGTAATGAGCTACTGAAAACTAAAAACTAAAGGAGGAAGCTCCATTTTGTCACTGCCCGAGAGACGATAAACATGGTAAGGAGATAAATGACTGAAAATATGAATTTAAAAAGCTGAAGTAAGTTGAGAGCAGTACGAAAGATATATAGTGCTTTTGCGATGCTGTTTTCCAGGCGAGGAGGCCTGGTAGCTCGGCGTCTGCTGCTCTCGCTTCTGTTTCTTGCAGCCTGGGAGGCGGGGAGCGGCCAGCTCCAGTATTCGGTCCCCGAAGAGGCCAAACACGGCACCTTCGTGGGCCGCATCGCGCAGGACCTGGGGCTGGAGCTGGCGGAGCTGGTGCCGCGCCGGTTCCGGGTGGCGTCCAAAGGCAGAGAGGACCTTCTGGAGGTAAATCTGCAGAATGGCGTTTTGTTCGTGAATTCTCGGATCGACCGCGAGGAGCTGTGCGGGCGGAGCGCGGAGTGCAGCATCCACCTGGAAGTGATCGTGGACAGGCCGCTGCAGGTTTTCCATGTGGAAGTGAACGTGAAGGATATTAATGATAATCCACCGGTGTTCAGAAGCAGAGAACAAAGGATATTTATTCCTGAATCTAGACAGCTAGATTCTCGTTTTCCGATAGAGGGCGCTGCTGATGCAGACATTGGAGCCAACGCTCTCCTAACGTACACCCTCAGCCCCAGTGATTATTTCTCTTTGGATGTACAGGCAAGTGATGAACTAAGTAGATCTCTTTCTCTTGAATTGAGGAAATCTTTGGATAGAGAAGAAACACCAGAACTTCGTTTATTATTGACAGCCACTGACGGGGGCAAACCAGAGCTGGAAGGTACCGTTCAGCTGCTGATCACTGTGCTCGACGTTAATGATAATGCCCCACTGTTTGACCAGGCCATGTACAGAGTTCACTTACTAGAGACTACGGCAAATGGAACATTAGTGACCACACTAAACGCCTCCGACGCTGACGAAGGTTTAAATGGTGCAATTGTCTTTTCCTTAGGCAGTGATGTTTCTCCTAACATTCAAGAAAAATTCAAAATTGATTCCAGCTCAGGAGAAATTAGAGTAATTGGTAAACTGGATTATGAAGAAACGAAATCCTACGAAATTCGGGTAAAGGCAGTTGATAAAGGAAGTCCTCCCATGTCAAGTCACTGCAAGGTTTTGGTGAAAGTGCTGGACGTAAATGATAATGCCCCCGAGCTGGCGATCACTTCGCTGTCTTTGCCCATCAGAGAGGACGCTCCGCTCAGCACCGTCATCGCCCTCATCACGGTGTCCGACCACGACTCAGGTGTCAACGGGCAGGTTACCTGTTCCCTGCCTCTCCATGTCCCATTCAGGCTGGTGTCCACCTTCAAGAATTACTATTCGTTGGTTTTAGACAGTGCCCTGGACCGCGAGAGTGTGTCTGCCTATGAGTTGGTGGTGACAGCGCGGGACGGGGGCTCGCCTTCGCTGTGGGCCACCGCCAGCGTGTCCGTGGAGGTGGCCGACGTGAACGACAACGCGCCGGCGTTCGCGCAGCCCGAGTACACGGTGTTCGTGAAGGAGAACAACCCGCCCGGCTGCCACATCTTCACGGTGTCGGCGCGGGACGCGGACGCGCAGGAGAACGCGCTGGTGTCCTACTCGCTGGTGGAGCGGCGGGTGGGCGAGCGTGCGCTGTCGAGCTACGTGTCGGTGCACGCGGAGAGCGGCAAGGTGTACGCGCTGCAGCCGCTGGACCACGAGGAGCTGGAGCTGCTGCAGTTCCAGGTGAGCGCGCGCGACGCTGGCGTGCCGCCTCTGGGCAGCAACGTGACTCTGCAGGTGTTCGTGCTGGACGAGAACGACAATGTGCCCGCGCTGCTGGCGTCTCGGGCTGGAGGCTCTGGCGGTGCGGTGAGCGAGCTGGTGCCGCGGTCGGTGGGCGCGGGCCACGTGGTGACGAAGGTGCGCGCGGTGGACGCCGACTCGGGCTACAACGCGTGGCTGTCGTACGAGCTGCAGCCGGCGGCGGGCGGTGCGCGCAGCCCGTTCCGCGTGGGGCTGTACACGGGCGAGATCAGCACGACGCGCGCCCTGGACGAGGCGGACGCTCCGCTTCAGCGCCTGCTGGTGCTGGTGAAGGACCACGGCGAGCCGGCGCTGACGGCCACGGCCACCGTGCTGGTGTCGCTGGTGGAGAGCGGCCAGGCGCCGAAGGCCTCGTCGCGGGCGTCAGCGGGGGTCGCGGGCCCGGAGGCTACGCTGGTTGATGTCAACGTGTATCTGATCGTCGCCATCTGCGCGGTGTCCAGCCTGTTGGTGCTGACGCTGCTGCTGTACACGGCGCTGAGGTGCTCAGCACCACCCACCGCGGTCGCGTGCGGACCTGGGAAGGCCACGCTGGTGTGCTCCAGCGCGGTGGGGAGCTGGTCGTACTCGCAGCAGAGGCGGCAGAGAGTGTGCTCTGGGGAGGGGCCGCCCAAGACCGACCTCATGGCCTTCAGCCCAGGCCTACCTCCCGGTCTGAACACGTCGGAAAGAAATGAACATTCAGAAGCAAATTGGGATATTTCCGGTAATGTAAGTTCAACTTTTGAGCTTTGGCTTTATATGATTTTTTATATTTAACTTATCTAACCATGTTTTCAAAAGTCACTTAAAGAAAATGTCTTCAAGATATTCATTAACATTGAAATAAATTTTATTTCAGGTAGATATTCTATTAATGGCAGCTGTATCTTGAATGAAACTAGTAAACAAAAAATGTAGGAACAAATTATCATATTCTTTGATTTAAATGGTAGGATACTTTTAAAAACATTTTCATACTAAGTAGTGTTGATCATATTTAACACAGGATCTCGGTATGGTCAAATACAGTGATATTTTCAGATTTAGTTTTTACCTTATATCTCCGGGTGAAATGTCAAGCCCTGGACAAGTAATTGTAGGTAAACTTACAAAAACCATTTACTTTCCCTTTAGCTTGCTAAGTTTCAAAGTAGGCCATAAACAGAATAGTTTTAAGCAAATGTACTTTAATAGGTATTTATTGGGTGATATATTACATTTCCATGATAAAACAAACAACCACGACTTCATTATCTTCATGGACAATTTCCTGATGCCATTGGCTTTGAGTTCCCCTGGGTCTAGAAGTCTTAATATTGCATGAATTCATTATTTAGTGAATCCAGTTATGAAACACATATTTAGCATCTCCCATTTACTAGAACCCTTTATTTTTACCTCATTTAATCCTTCCAATGACTTTGTGAGGTGACTACTTTAGTCTCACTTTATGGATGAAGGTGCTGAGGCTCTGAAAAACTTAAATTCAGTATTATTACTAAGTTTTATTCAAATTTCTCAGGGATATCCAAAACTTGCTTTTTAAAATACAGTTTATTGCCTTTCATAAAATATTTAAGGTAGCTTACAATGGAGGAAATTTGCAAAAGCAAATTTTAACAAATCTGTTTAAACACCAAAGTAAAAGGTCAAGAGAAAGGTGGGAGTATTTTTCTAAAAGTCAAGACTCAGCTGGGTGCAAATCCTTCCCAGAGGTGAATACAGAAATATGAAAAATAATGACAACAAAAGAGGAAATTCTCTATACCAATTCTTCAGGAGAGAGAGGAAAAACAAACAAACTAACAAACTCTCTTCCTCCTGTAAAATAAAGGAAGATGTGATTACTGATCATTATGTAAGGGTTGAGCAATATACTGAGCAGTATGTTTTATAGTTGTTTGGCAAAACCAGTGGAAACATTTGATATAGATATCATTGTATTCACTAGTCATTCAGTCAAGAGCATAATGTTAAATTTTATTTCCTATGTTTAATTCTGAAGTTACCCAAGTATTAAATGAATATATTTTTATTTGCCAAACGTTCAAGCAAACATACAGAAAAAGCCCATCAGAGTCCTTTTCTGAAAACATTCTATGAAAAACTGATATAATTTGGTAAGATTAAGATTTAATTAAGATTCCAGAGATTTGAGTTGATACAGAGCTGTTGCTTAGAGCATTGTAAGAAATGGGTCATAAGCATATTTCTGTAACCTTTCATATATTACTTATCATACCAAGCCTTTTGGCAAGAGTCAGAAAAAAAAAATAATTCTAGAGTCATGTTTCCAAGAAAACTGCCCAGCTCCTCTAAATATGAGATAAACTTGGTACGGTTATAAAATTGGAAAAGATAGATTGGGAAGTCACAAAATAATTTCTCTTCCCAATTCACGTTATTATGTCCCCATAGATACATTTGCCAAGACGATTAATGTGCAGTCTTAAGATTGCCTCTAGAGACATTCAATACTTATTTATTGATCTACTCAAACAAGGACATATTGAGATCCTAGTGTATATATACTAAGCCCTGCTGTAGACCCTAGGCCACAGTAACAGTGAAACAAGATAGGCAAGGTCCCTGGCTTCAAGGAGACAACATTCTAACCTATTTAAAATAACAATTGGGTTGTAAAAAAACCCTCGGATTTGGTGTAATATTTCCTTTTAGTTTTCTTTGTCTAACCAAGGTGTCCATAAAGGAGGATCTCACTCTACAGATGACTTTTGAAAAAATAGGCAATAAAATGCTGACTGTTATTAGCAAGTTTTCTGGAAATGAAGCAGATTAAGACATTCCTCTTTATGCACATGTACTCAGAAAACCGTGTGTAATTCTCATTGCTCCAGAAAAATAGAAAAAAATCAAGTATCTGGAAAATGCCCTGAAAAGGGCAATTAAAATGATCAGGCTATTGGGAAGGATAGAAGGAACTACGTTTTGAGGCCAAAGTGAAAGTCATAAATGGTATTTAAAGGGTAAATACATATTTTCTTCTATCAAGCCAGAAGAACTTGAGTTAGAGGCCGGCATTTAAAGCCACAATGGCACAACTCGTTTTTAAAAATAATTTACATAGGTTGAAAAAACAATTATCTGACAGTACTTCAATGAGACATTAACCATAGATTATGAATAGAATTGAGCATCTTTTGGTAATATCAATAGCCTTTTAAATTTAAGCATACCTTCACATAACTGCATTGAGATCACTGTGAAAAACAAAGTTTTAGATTGTTGCATTATGGATCTGAGAGCAATCAAACAATTCTTTCATATTATAATGATTGCCGTAATGCTCAAAAGTTTGCTGGGTTAGTTGAAGGTATTAACTTGGAGGTTAATCTCAAATATTAGTTAATCACTTAATATTAAACCAAAAGAAATGGGCATAGAACTACAAAATTTGAAAAGTGATTTTTGTCTATGAAAAGGTAATTCTAGAATGGAGGAAAAGATGATTGTGAACTGGTAGTTTTACTTGGCATTTATTTTGACATAAATATGGATGGATTTTCCATTGATAGTTATTGTTCTTGTCTCATCAGAATCTTTGTGTAGTTAACAAAAGTGTTAATAGTTTTGTCTTTCTTCACAAGATTTTTCCATGAAATGTATCACGTTACTTCCTCCCTTATTCTTTGTAAAGATGACCCAGTTGCTTTATTTTCCTACCTGTTCTTTCCTATGATTCATTGAATATTTTAGTATTAATAGAAACATAGCATAATATAGATTCATGGCAAAATTTATACCTTAGTGCTTACTCCACAGTATGTTTAAAATTTAAATTAGACATTCATTTAGGAAATATATTGACTTAAAAATGGTCATATACTGTAAAGGTGATGTTATATATGCTGAGATCTTATTACCAGATTATAACCATTGTTATGCAGTTGGATTACAGTTGGTTAATATTAATTGTCCATTAAGGTTAGCAGCTTCACACCTTTGTTGTGTACCTGAAAAAACTAGACAAATATGATTGTGCTGTACATATTGAGAATAACAGTGTTATTTTCATTTTTTTCTGGAGACTCCAATTTTCAAATGCCCAACAGAAACAAAAACTATCATGATTTTTAGTAAAATCTTGATGAAGCATAAATTGTTAATTTTGAATTATTCAACCTCAGTAGTTAGTTTTGGTTTCGTGACTCTTTTTTCAGGAATTGTAATTTTATTTTCAAGTTACCTTGAAATGGTATGATGATACCAATGCAATTTAATTTTTAGGAAAATTTTATTTTTACATTGCCTGAAATAAGAGAGGAAACTTGAGAAGACCTTATTTCTTGGTATGTTCCTTCTTTTTCAGATTAGAATTATAAATCTATATCTTATATAACAATAAATAATTAGAAAAGTATAGTATCATTTTAGGCATTTTTTGAGACTTAGAGTCATTCAAGAATACAAATAGATGAGAATGAAAAATAGTTGTTTATTTTGATAACCACTACCAATATTTCTGTTCTCTTTCTGGGTACACTGGAGGATTTCACTTCCCAGTTTCCTTGAGTAGCATAGTTGTGTAATTTTCTTTGGCTGATGAAATGTAAATGATGTGTGTCACTTTCAAGCAGAATTATGCAACTACCAGAGCAAGACTCTCTTCAGCAATTACAGAAGCACAGGTTGATATTGAGATGCCATAAGGTCAAAGCAGTCAGGGATGCTGAGCCAATATGTAGAGAAAAGCTGTCATAGGAAGTCTCCCATAACCACAGAGGATTTTGCAAGAGCAAGAAATAAAATTGTGTTCATTTTAGAGAGAAAACTGAAATAGTCAATGCACAGCAATATATTCATTGGAGTTCCACTGTCATTAAGCTCATGTGAACAGCATAAATTTTAAGAGGAGAGAATTACAACAGGTAATACAACTGATAGAGAACATTATTATTGATATTTTTACTAAGGCATTGAACCATTGAGTAGATTAGATAACTTAGATTCCATGGAAAAAACTATTGTGTTGTAATTTATTTCATATATATATGTATATATAAAAGGTAGTAAAAGAAAAATGAACTGAAAATTTAAAATGTCATCAGTATCCCTTCCTTCTTCTTTATTAGCATTCATTCCCCTTTCTTGTTTCTTTCCTTTTGGGATTTTGCAGTAGTTTTGTGAAAGATGGGTTTTAAGGCTTTGCAAGAATGAATGCTCGGACATGTAAACTGTGTGGAATTTATAGTTTGCTTTGATAGGTGCAAAAGGTACAATTTAAACAATGGATACTATATTAGTTTTCTTGGGCTGCTGCACTGAATTACTGTATCACAAACTTGGTGGCTTGAAATGACAAAAATTTATTTTCTCACAGTTCTAGAGTCGGAAATCCAAAATCAAGGTGTTGGCTGGGCCACATTTCCTCTGAAGATTCTAGGGGAAAATTCTTCCTTGCCTCACCAGTTTCTGGTGGCTCTGGGCATTCCTTGGCTTGTGGTAGTATAAGACACTTTCTACCTCTGTCTTCACATTTCCTTCTTCCCTGTATTGCTATGGGTATATTTGCTGAGCATGGCTTCTCAGTCTCCTTCCACCATTAGGGGAAATGTTTTTGCATGTCTGTCAATGGTACCCTATCTCTCTGGGAGAGAGGGAAAGATATTTCAGGTCTTCAGAAAGCCTGAAAATAGCACAAAATGCCCCAGATATGTCATTCTAAAAATCCAGCATAATTACCTTACATGATTGCAAAAAATTCCCTCAAGTGAGCCATGTTTCCTGGAACTAACTTTTGGATTCTATGGATAATAATATCTTCATGTGTCCATAGAGGTCAGTAGTTGGTTACTGATTATATAAAACTTGTGCAGTTGCATTGCAACTATGTAATGTGGTAATGGTCAGTCTGTAGCTATGTACAATCAGTTTAAGCTCCAAGAAAATTTGAGTGCATTCCATGGTCTCCACAAGAACCAACCTCCTCCTTTTCAGTCGACCTAATTTAGGGGGGGTGGTTTATCTCCTTGCTTCAGGAATAAACAAGTGACCCATGTCTGGCCAATGTGAGAACCATCACAACTATTGACTAAAGGAAAGATACAGCATCCAAGACTGGACGGTAGGAAGCGATATCGAGAATGTTGGCTGGGACTATTAGGAAAAGGGCACTTTCTGTTGAGAGGCAGTAAACTGGTAATATGTAGCCTGAAAGCTACTTCAGCCATTTTGCCATTACATGGGGAAAATATGCCAGAGAGGAAGGTTGGCATAGGAAAGGAAATTGTAAATGTGGAGATATTTTCCTTAGGGCTTTATTAAACTGTGTAGGCGCAGCTCTGCCTGAAAATGATATAAGCCAATAAATGATGCCCTGCATCATTTATTAAATTGGTTTACTTGGGATTCATTGTTAGATCATGATTATTATAAATATACACTTCCAGAGATGATGTTAGTAAGTGTCTGAAGATATTGGACTCAAGAGGAAAAGTATTATTGGGTTCCAACTCAAGGAAAAGCTAGCTGTTTGTTAGCGAGGATTTTTCTTTTCTTTTATGGACATGGTAAATTTTGCAATTAATTTTGTTTTCTTCTTCGCTCTAGGAAGTTGAAACAAAATTTGTGACATACTTAGAGTAACTGAAAATGACCCTTTGTTATGTATTTTGTACACTGACCTACTCCTCGATTCATTTTATTTCATCCCAGTGTTATGTTCATTCTATTTTCATATTTTTTTCACATGTGGAGGGGCCATCTAAAATTTAATAAAAGAAGATATTCTCAAGTAATCTTAACACTAAAAAAGATCAATTGTATTGTTCTTCAATAAAAATCCAAATATGATAGAAAAGGCAATATTCCTAAATTAATACATTATCCAAATAAGAAACAAATAACTTATTAATTTCCATCCAAACATCTACAAATAATTCAAAATCAAAATTAACAAAACAACAGTATATATAAATGCATTTTCAATTAGCTAAAATACCCTCTGATTCCTATGTGCTTCATTTGAAGAAAGGGTTAAAAAATGGTAATATATCCTAAAGAATTGAAAGCAGGGTCTCAAAGAGATATTTGCACACCCCTGTTTGTAGCAGCACTACTCACAATAGCCAGCATGTGGAAGAAATTCAAATGTCCACGGACGGTTGGATGGATAACGCAACCTAGTGTATACATATAATGGAATATTATTCAGCCTTAAAAAAGGAAATCCTGTCGTATGCTACAACACAGATGAACCTTGAAGAATTACACTACATGAAGTAAACCAGTCACAGAAAGACAAATATTGTATGATTCCACTTATGTGAAGTATCTAAAATAGTCCAATTTATAGAAACAAAATGTAGAATGGTGGTTATCAGGATCTGTGGGTAGGGGAAAAAAGAGAGTTGTCTAATGGGTATAGAGTTTCAGTTTTACAAAAATTCACAATTCACTTAACACTACTGAACTGTACACTTAAACATGGTTAACATGGTAAATTTCATGTTATGTGGGTTTTTTCCTCACCACAATAAAAAGGGCAAGATGATGGTAGTATATCTTAGGGCTTAAAGTAGGTCTTTTTCCAAGATGATGAGTAAACTTAGAGCAGATAATTGTCTGGTTTTAACCTACAAGACAAACAGTAGAGCCTACATATTGGCCACATGATGTCGCTGTCTACCACAGAGTGTTCCTTAGGAAGGAAAATATCCAGATCCCCTTTGTTACTCCAGAGAAGCGGAACAGTAAGAGAAGCAGCAGGACTTGAGCACAGACTAAAATATTTAATTTTTTACAAAACATGATCTTCTAATTTGATCATCTTATTGAAGATTGGTAATGGTGTCTTCTATGAGAAGAGGCCGAGGGGCCAGACGCTTACTGCTCTCGCTTCTGCTCCTCGCAGCCTGGGAGGCAGGGAGCGGCCAGATCCACTACTCGGTCCCCGAGGAGGCCAAACACGGCACCTTCGTGGGCCGCATCGCGCAGGACCTGGGGCTGGAGCTGGCGGAGCTGGTGCCGCGCCGGTTCCGGGTGGCGTCCAAAGGCAGAGAGGACCTTCTGGAGGTAAATCTGCAGAATGGCGTTTTGTTTGTGAATTCTCGGATCGACCGGGAGGAGCTGTGCGGGCGGAGCGCGGAGTGCAGCATCCACCTGGAGGTGATCGTGGACAGGCCGCTGCAAGTTTTCCATGTGGAGGTGGAGGTGAAGGACATTAACGACAACCCCCCGGTATTTCCAATGACAGTAAAGACTATCCGGTTTCCCGAATCGAGGCTGCTTGACTCGCGGTTTCCTCTAGAGGGAGCATATGATGCAGATATCGGAGTAAACGCTCTTCTCTCCTACAAGCTCAGTGCCAGTGAGTTTTTCTTTCTAGACGTACTGACAAATGATGAACTAAGCCAATCTTTGTCTCTTGTGCTGGGGAAATCTCTGGACAGAGAGGAAACTTCTCAGGTTAATTTGTCACTGGTGGCTACAGATGGTGGCAAACCTGAGCTCACAGGCACCATTCAAATACTTATTAAGGTATTAGATGTGAATGACAACGAACCTACTTTTGCCCAATCAATTTATAAAGTACAATTGTTAGAGAACGCTGCGAATGGAACCTTAGTGGTTAAATTAAATGCTTCTGATGCAGATGAAGGGTCAAACAGTGAAATTGTGTATTCACTCAGTAGTGGTGTGTCTTCCACTGTACAGACTACGTTCAAAATAGATCCCAACTCAGGTGAAATCAGAACTAAGGGAAAATTAGATTATGAAGAAACGAAGACCTATGAGATTCAGGTCATTGCATCTGACAAAGGAACCCCGTCAATGTCCGGACACTGTAAAATTTCAGTAAAACTCGTGGACGTCAATGATAACACACCAGAAGTCTCAATAACGTCTCTCTCACGTTCCATCCAAGAGAATGCTGCCCTGGGCACCGTCATCGCCCTCATCACAGTGTCGGACAGCGACTCTGGTGTCAACGGGCAGGTCATCTGCTCCTTAACATCTCACGTCCCGTTTAAACTGGTGTCCACCTTCAAAAACTACTATTCACTGGTACTGGACAGCACCCTGGACCGCGAGAAGGTGTCTGCCTATGATCTGGTGGTGACAGCGCGGGACGGGGGCTCGCCTTCGCTGTGGGCCAAGGCCAGCGTGTCCGTGGAGGTGGCCGACGTGAACGACAACGCGCCGGCGTTCGCGCAGCCCGAGTACACGGTGTTCGTGAAGGAGAACAACCCGCCCGGCTGCCACATCTTCACGGTGTCGGCGCGGGACGCGGACGCGCAGGAGAACGCGCTGGTGTCCTACTCGCTGGTGGAGCGGCGGGTGGGCGAGCGTGCGCTGTCGAGCTACGTGTCGGTGCACGCGGAGAGCGGCAAGGTGTACGCGCTGCAGCCGCTGGACCACGAGGAGCTGGAGCTGCTGCAGTTCCAGGTGAGCGCGCGCGACGCTGGCGTGCCGCCTCTGGGCAGCAACGTGACTCTGCAGGTGTTCGTGCTGGACGAGAACGACAATGTGCCCGCGCTGCTGGCGTCTCGGGCTGGAGGCTCTGGCGGGGCGGTGAGCGAGCTGGTGCCGCGGTCGGTGGGCGCGGGCCACGTGGTGACGAAGGTGCGCGCGGTGGACGCCGACTCGGGCTACAACGCGTGGCTGTCGTACGAGCTGCAGCCGGCGGCGGGCGGTGCGCGCAGCCCGTTCCGCGTGGGGCTGTACACGGGCGAGATCAGCACGACGCGCGCCCTGGACGAGGCGGACGCTCCGCTTCAGCGCCTGCTGGTGCTGGTGAAGGACCACGGCGAGCCGGCGCTGACGGCCACGGCCACCGTGCTGGTGTCGCTGGTGGAGAGCGGCCAGGCGCAGAAAGCCTCCTCTCGGGCGTTGGAGGGCACCCCGGGCCCGCAGGCTACTCTGGTAGATGTCAACGTGTATCTGATCATCGCCATGTGCGCCGTGTCCAGCCTGTTGGTGCTGACGCTGCTGCTGTACACGGCGCTGAGGTGCTCGGCGCCCCCCACCGAGGTCGCGTGCGGACCTGGGAAGGCCACGCTGGTGTGCTCCAGCGCGGTGGGGAGCTGGTCGTACTCGCAGCAGAGGCGGCAGAGAGTGTGCTCTGGGGAGGGGCCGCCCAAGACCGACCTCATGGCCTTCAGCCCCAGCTTACCGCAGGGTCCAGACTCCGCAGAAGAAAGACAACAGCTCTCAGAAGCAGAATACTCTGGAAAGGTGAGCCTTTTAATTTTTCTTGCCAGATCTAGAATCGTTCTATTTCCTTATTTTTTTAATGATGTCTGTTAATTATTTAGAGTCGTAGCTTTGCCTTTATTTTATATCATTCTACCATGCAATATTTCGTATGAATTAGATATCATTTTCTTGCATTTTGAACAATTTACTTACATGTCTTTCTTATCTTTACATTTTGGCTTTTTCATAATTAAATTTGTCTACGAGTAATAGAACTTTGAAGAATTGAAAAAATTTCAGCAAAATTTGAAAATTTAACATTATTGGTAAATACTATTTCCCTTAAAAAAATTTTAATGTCACAACTGGAAAAATTTAAAGAATTTGAATATATAATACCTATTTCCAATTTACACTTTCTATTCATTTTGTCAGAATATGTCTGGAATAAGAGTATATTATATATTCTGAACATTCCCTAGATTGTTCTGTGGATCAAGATTGTATTTTCTTTATCCGTTTATGCAACAGTTAATAAGTTATATTTTCTTTTCCTTGTATTTGAAAGCAGCTTGAATGGATCCTTTAATGCCAGGACCTCCAAAAATATCTATCACAGGTCATTACAACACACAATAGCATTTAGGAATAGTTGCTAATCTTAGGTGTGTCTTTTATAAGTAAAATAAGCTGTTAGTTGTGATAAAGATTCCACACTGCCAAAATCTTTGAGTTATCAGGCAAAATAGAGAGTTCACTGAGAAAAGAGCCGCTTACAATTTTGCTTAATTCAAAAATCTGGACATTTAAAAATCACTTTGGAGTTGGCCAGGTGGTGGGAGTTTTTCTTCACACAAGTAGAGAGTACTCTAACCCAGTCTTTATGTTAGTGGTTGAACAGTCATCTTTCCAGTATTAAAATCAGTAGGCTGATGTACATAGGCTTCCACTCGGAAAAGATTGGCTACCTTCCTCCGACACCTCACTCTGTGCCCGAGATTACATTTTTCAGCATTGTGAACTCACTCAGTTTTACTTGGCAGTGTCCCTATTTCTATTGGAATTTGGGTTTTTCCAAAAGGTAAGTCCTGGAATTGGATGACTACATTTTCATTTGAAACTTCGATGTTGGGGAATTAAAACACTGAACTTGACAAGTAAATGTTACACTTGGAAAGGATTTTTTGAATTCTTTTCAATCAGAGGATGATGTGTTGGGGTGAAATAACTGTCTAAAACTGTCTTCTACTATTTGGTTCTTAGTTATTTGTTGTTTTTCCCCCACATATATGTGCATATTGATAATTCATAGAAATAACTTCTGCTAAGTAATCTTAGTCTCAGTCATTTCACAGTTAAGCCAGAATATTTATTTCCATCTGATCTGCTTTTAAAGGAGTTGAGGAGTTTGGTGAGGAAATCTCGAAATCCATTTTAGGATAATCTGTTCCTAGAGGAAGCTTATTATCTCCTCAGAGTTAAGTCTCAAAATGCAGAGAGTATATATTTCCTGGGAATCAGAAAAGTTCATCTGAGGCTTTACAGAAAAACAAAACAAAAACAAATGGCTTGAACAAATGAGGAAGAATCTCTTTCTTGGGAGGAGTCATCCTACCTGGAATATAGCTACTCACCACCTCCTTGAGGCTGTGTGCAGAATACATGAATGGTCAGGTGGAATCTGTCCTACTGGAAGTCTGGTCACTATTTTACTACCCTAGATGTGAATGACTATTTTACTACCCTAGATGTGTATATTTCTAGATGTAAATGACAACGCCCCAGCGTTTGAGAGAACGGTCTATAAAGTCAGATTGTTCGAAAATGCACCAAATGGTACCATAGCTGTTATCGTTAGATGAGTGACAAGATTTTAGGATTGTGTCCAGATGTGCTCAGATCCCCAGGAGTCATAGTCTATTGCTCTATAAGTTATTATTGGTTTCTTATTCTTATTTACATTTTTCATTGATTAAGTTGCCCAAGGAGTTATCTAGGTGATAGAAACTATTCACTGATACCTTATCCACACATTGGCTCAATCTTTTCAACTCATAGTTCCTTTAGTATTAGCTTTGTCTCCTCATAATCAGAATGGAGTCTATTCTGTTATCAATTTCCACGTGGTATTCCATTTTGCAAAAGTATAAGTCCTAAATGTGTAATATTACAGTCAGTTGTGAAAGGCATCTCATTAATATGAAGTCCATGATGTTTAAAATTTTTAATTTTGTCTACCATTTTCAAATTAGCTACCACCTTTCAAGATTCATCAAAGTACTAACTGGCATATTAATATCTATAATTACTTCCTCAACTCAATGCCTTTCAGAAATAATTCTTAAATGTTTACTTCTTCATGAGCTAGCACAATAGAATCAATTAGAAATTATGTAAGTTTGATTTTAACAAATATTAATGTAACTTAACTCTTTTCTTATCATACTTGAAAAAGTTATTTTATAATATTCACTTATTCATTCCATAAAACATTAATTGATAATTTATTCTATTCTAAATATAGATGATAAAATATGAGTAAGTTGCAAGCCTGACTTCCATTTAGTAAGTACATAGGAAACAAAAAATGATATTAAAACTTTGCTTTTAATACTTAAGTCATGTGTTTGATTTCATTTAAAAACGGTCTGGGTATAAGCAAAACTTTGGACATTCTCTTACTTCCCTAACTTTGACCTCTTTCCATGAATTTTCTCTGCTCAACTTCCAAATGCTCAGAGAAGTCATGTCTTTCACTGTATTCAGAGATCTTTAGAAAAAGCTAATTGCCTGATCTTATATATGTTGAGTAGTGATTCATGTCTGAGTAGTGACTCATGTTCCAAAGTTAGCTGTCTCTCTTCACTGATTGGATAAATCACCAGTTCTATCAAGTAACAACTTTTTAATAAACTGGAACCCAGAAATTCGTCCAGAGTGGAGATAATAAAAAACACAATTATTTAATATTATGAACATTTTATGACATACAGCTAAGTTGAAATGCATAATTGCTGTGGAAATTTTAAAGATTAATATATTCTTACTCAGTGCGATGTGAATGTAACAAATATTCAAATGAAACAGTGTTGTCCTGCAAAAGGAAACAAACTTCCAAAAGAACTTCACTGTAAAAGACTGACTTTTTACATCTTCATATAAATAATAGTTAAGACAGTTAACGAGGATAAGTCTTTGAATGAAGGACACAAGAATGATTTATAGGCATTACAAAAATTAATAAACATAAATGAACATATTTTGTAAATTAACAATGGCCATAATATAAAAGTAAATATATATGTTGGTATATGTATGCACACATTTTACAAATACTTCAATGTCTTGATGTTTTAATGGTCGAATATATCAAAGACTCTAATTTTTCTGTAAAATGTAGCCTGGGAGGCCAATTGATTAATGGCACGGCATCTTGAATCAGACTGAGATCTCACCCAAACATCTCCTAACCTCTGTAAAAAGTGAGTCGTATTATTATCTATCTGCGAGGGTTGTTGTGAGAATTTAATGGTGTAATTTCATCAGGGCAAATAGAAAAGTGCCTGTCACTTGAAAAACATTTACAATAAATGTACACTGTTATAACAGTAATCACAATTAATCTTTTACTGTACCAAATATCACGAATTGGCACAACTGAAAGTGATGAAATTAGCATAAATTTCTCAGGATATATTTTCAGAAAAAATAAAGACTTCGAGGAGTTTTCGAAGGAGTTACAACTGAAAATAGAAATTTTGGGAAAGTTCAAACGACCTATAAGGAAAAGATAAGTACATGTATTTAATACTTACACATTTAGCCACATGATGTCGCTGTCCACCACAAGGTCTTTCTGCACAAAAGAAATACAGCGTGCATTACGTATTCAGACTCATTTCTTCATCATCTCTGAAATATGATAACGCGAGGAGTTTCAGAAACGAAGAATAAGGAACTCAAATAGTTCTCTAGATTCTGGATAGATGTAAGAGCGACCTGGTGTTTGGAAAAGGCTTGCGATGGTGTTTTCCTGGCAAGAAGATCCTGGAGCCCAGTGCCTGCTGCTCTCGCTTCTGCTCCTCGCAGCCTGGGAGGCAGGGAGCGGCCAGATCCACTATTCGGTCCCCGAGGAGGCCAAACACGGCACCTTCGTGGGCCGCATCGCGCAGGACCTGGGGCTGGAGCTGGCGGAGCTGGTGCCGCGCCGGTTCCGGGTGGCGTCCAAAGGCAGAGAGGACCTTCTGGAGGTAAATCTGCAGAATGGCGTTTTGTTTGTGAATTCTCGGATCGACCGGGAGGAGCTGTGCGGGCGGAGCGCGGAGTGCAGCATCCACCTGGAGGTGATCGTGGACAGGCCGCTGCAAGTTTTCCATGTGGAGGTGGAGGTGAAGGACATTAACGACAACCCCCCGGTATTTCCAATGACAGTAAAGACTATCCGGTTTCCCGAATCGAGGCTGCTTGACTCGCGGTTTCCTCTAGAGGGAGCATATGATGCAGATATCGGAGTAAACGCTCTTCTCTCCTACAAGCTCAGTGCCAGTGAGTTTTTCTTTCTAGACGTACTGACAAATGATGAACTAAGCCAATCTTTGTCTCTTGTGCTGGGGAAATCTCTGGACAGAGAGGAAACTTCTCAGGTTAATTTGTCACTGGTGGCTACAGATGGTGGCAAACCTGAGCTCACAGGCACCATTCAAATACTTATTAAGGTATTAGATGTGAATGACAACGAACCTACTTTTGCCCAATCAATTTATAAAGTACAATTGTTAGAGAACGCTGCGAATGGAACCTTAGTGGTTAAATTAAATGCTTCTGATGCAGATGAAGGGTCAAACAGTGAAATTGTGTATTCACTCAGTAGTGGTGTGTCTTCCACTGTACAGACTACGTTCAAAATAGATCCCAACTCAGGTGAAATCAGAACTAAGGGAAAATTAGATTATGAAGAAACGAAGACCTATGAGATTCAGGTCATTGCATCTGACAAAGGAACCCCGTCAATGTCCGGACACTGTAAAATTTTTTTCCAATGGCAGTAAAAAATCTGTTTATCTATGAATCCCGACAGCCTGGCTCTCGGTTTTCGCTAGAGGGCGCATCAGATGCCGATATTGGAACAAATTCATTGTTGACTTACAGCCTTGATTCCAGCGAATATTTTACCTTGGAAGTTAAAAGAAATGATGAGGAAATTAAATCCCTTGGACTTGTGTTGAAAAAACTTTTAAATCGGGAGGACGTTCCTAAGCATCATTTACTCATAAAGGCTGTTGACAGTGGGAAACCAGAGCTCACTGGCACGACTCAACTGGAGATCACCGTTCTAGATGTAAATGACAACGCCCCAGCGTTTGAGAGAACGGTCTATAAAGTCAGATTGTTCGAAAATGCACCAAACGGTACCATAGCTGTTATCGTTAACGCCTCTGATTTGGATGAAGGAGTAAATAAGGACATTGTATATTCTTTCAATACAGATATGTCTGCAGATATTCTGTCGAAATTCCACATAGATCCGGTCAGTGGACACATCAGTGTAAAGGGTAGCATAGATTTTGAGGAAACTAAGTCATACGAAATGCAGGTGGAAGCGACGGATAAAGGAAATCCCCCACTGGCAGATCACTGTGCGGTTCTAGTGGAAATTGTGGACATCAATGATAATGTACCTGAGTTGGTTATCAAGTCACTATCATTGTCTGTATTAGAAGACACTCCACTTGGCAGCGTAATTGCCCTGATCAGCGTGTCAGACCGCGACTCAGGTGTCAACGGACAGGTCACCTGCACCCTGATGCCCGACGTCCCATTCAAGCTGGTGTCCACCTTCAAGAATTACTATTCTTTGGTGCTGGACAGCGCCCTGGACCGCGAGGGCATATCTAACTACAAGGTGGTGGTGACAGCGCGGGACGGGGGCTCGCCTTCGCTGTGGGCCACCG
>NW_007726218.1:857773-876992 GCF_000696425.1 Galeopterus variegatus | reverse complement strand
TCAACGTGTATCTGATCATCGCCATCTGCGCCGTGTCCAGCCTGTTGGTGCTGACGCTGCTGCTGTACACGGCATTTCGGTGCTCGGCGCCCCCCACCGAGGTCGCGTGCGGACCTGGGAAGGCCACGCTGGTGTGCTCCAGCGCGGTGGGGAGCTGGTCGTACTCGCAGCAGAGGCGGCAGAGAGTGTGCTCTGGGGAGGGACCGCCCAAGGCCGACCTCATGGCTTTTAGCCCTTGTGTTCCTCGTCCAGTTAACCAGGACGGAGAGGAGCAACTAGATGTGGACGTTCATATCTCTGCCAAAGTGAGTAATTTTTTTATAAAATCCTTTTCAAAATGTTCTTGTTTTTTATTTCCAATGTTTCCACTCTTGGAAAGATGTTGGTTATTTACGCCACACTATGTGTTTCACAATTAGAATTTTTCACTTACTGTTTTTTTGGTTAAAATGTTAGGATCTTTGTGACTAATTTTTGAACCGAATCAGTAATAATTAGTGAGATCTACACTTGTTGTTGTTGTTGTTGTTGTTGTTGTTAGGTACAGTCGTAGGATTATTTTATTACTATAAGTCTGGGTACAAAACGAAATATTTTTTCTTGGATATATTGCATTATTTAGAGAATTCGACTTCAACATGTGGTGTCCACTCTTCATGGTGTAATCCCTGCATAGTGTTTCAATATCTTTCACCACTTTTCATTTGGACTTCTAAATGTTAATGCAAATGTCACTGGCCTATTTTATGGGTTCATCCCAAATGCTTACATCTTCATTTTTGTTATGCTTTTACACCTTCAGTTTCAAATATTAGTTAGTTACACCTGTTGTCTTTCACGGAGCCTCTTTTATTCTCGTTTTCATTTGTTTGGAGGCTTAGTCCCTCCTCTCTATGTAAATATGGTTCGTTTTAGGCCTTGTGCTCTCACTTGGCAATACTGTTTATTGTTGCTAGATTTCCAAATTGGGGGGGGGGAAGTAGAATAACAATTGTTTTGTTTCTAGAATTGTATCTTTGTTCATCTTCAGTTTCTCACTACTTTTATTAGTAATGATTAAAAAATCGGGATAAAGTGAAAAATTAGTACCCAGGTGGTAAACAATTATTCTTTTAAAAATAATATTTTTAATCCTAAGAATTATTTTCAACCTGAATTATTTGTTGAAAATAATACTGTATATCTAATTTAAAACTACTATTTCTACTAAAAAACCTTATTATTTAACCTCTTTTGCATACAATACTAAGGATGCTAATGTCAGAAAAGAGCAAATAGAAAATTCCATATAACTGGCACCAAATAAAACTGCAGTGAGACCATTTTCCAGCCATTCCCCCATGTATTTTGGTCATTTCCCGCAGCAAATAGTTGGACTCACACTCCAGTTTTCTTGCTAGTGGAGAAAATTAGAAACTAGCTGCAGCAAATAGAAAATTCCATATAACTGGCACCAAATAAAACTGCAGTGAGACCATTTTCCAGCCATTCCCCCATGTATTTTGGTCATTTCCCCCAGCAAATAGTTGGACTCACACTCCAGTTTTCTTGCTAGTGGAGAAAATTAGAAACTAGCTGAAATCTGATTAATACTCAATGACATTGTGCAGAGTCTAACATGTAAGATACTCTTCTTTCCTTTTTCCCTTTCATTTTCTTTTCCAGCACTATCCTTTGCTGTCCCTTTGTCCATCAAGCATTAGTTAGAGTATGTCCAACCTCAGTTCAATATTTATATTATTAGTCCTGTTATCATCTATTGTAAACAATAGGACCATCCAGAATTCTTGTCCCTCCGATATGGGACTTCAGCTTTCAAATCCAGTTCTCCTCTTGAAATTCTTGACTGACAAGACTCTTGGCTGAGACATTTTAAAGTCTTATGAGGATTTTAAATTATTTTCTCTTTAGATGTATTGATGCTATACCAAGCGAACACTGAATAGTTCCCAAATAAGTATCCATTTCTATTCTGTTGCATCCCTCAATTAAGCATTTAAATATTTTGTTAAGTAAAATGAATGGAAAGGGAATTCTTTTAACTTTTGTCCAGTGTTCTTGACATCTATGGTCACTTCGTAAAAATCTATAATTTGGGTCCCCAAATGGTAAAAGCACTCTGATTTTTGTTGTGATTTTTATCAGTGTGAATCTTTATTGAGGGAACCTAAAGCTATTTTCACTAGATTGGTGATTTTTAAAAATTTTGGGTCTAGGCAAATATGGGAGTGGGGAGTTTATAAACATAAGAGGCAAAGAAAGTTTGAAAATGGCCACCATTATTTTCTTCTATATTAATTTACTTTATGTAGGAAAATGTATTGTGCTCTATTTATTGGGAAATTTTCATTGCCCACACTAAAACCCAAGATTATTAAAAGATTGTGACTAACAAGACTTAGAATGAAAGTTAAGTTAAAATCCGGGTTTTACTATGGAAATTAAAAGATCTCTTAATTAGGGAAATGTCTAAGGAAAATCTTTTTGTATCTCTAGAATATTACAGAGGCTGCTGAGATATCATATCTTCCTGACTAGCTATATGATAACCTTAAATTAATGTATTTTATTTGGAAATTGAAGAATATCAAACCATTCCTATTGGGTAGATGTTCAGCAAATCTTAGCCAAATACATCCACCTCTGAGCTTTTAAACTATTAAAACACAACTATTTCAGTGTTGGCTGGTGTCTCAGTTAGTTAGAGCACAGTCTTGTAACCCCAAGGTTAAGGATTTGGATTCCCATACCAGCCAGCTGCTAGAAAAATAAAATAAAATACATCTATTTCCTTTAAAAATCTATAGAGAAACTAATATAATATAAGAAGGTAAAGATGCTTGTCTGATTGGTTTGATCATGAAATTCTTCATGGGTTAGGGAAGTTTTAAATGGTTATAAAATATGGAGATTGGTTTGTGAAGAGTTTGGAAATGATGTGTTTTACTTAGTCAGGGGACAAAATGAGTATGCTTGTTTAGTAAAAAATGTACTTGGAAGCAAGAAATTACCCAGTTTGATTAAATATATGAGAACTATGGGGAGAAGATAGAGGCTTAAGCATAGACACTGGAGAACAGGCAGGTAACCATGAGTCAAAATAAGAATGCCAACCTTGTTCATGGGAGGTTAGTGAGTTTCACTGAATAAAATTATTTGGAATACTTTTTCATGCAAGCTATTTACTATAGATTTCTATTTTCTTGTTAAACTTTCCTTGCACTTTCATCTCTTAGATGACTAAAAACAGACATTAAATTAAATGCTGATGGGTTTTTATTCCTTTTAAAAACATTTGCAAATTTCCCTTTCAATGGCTTGTCCTTGGGATCAGAGGTTCCCTAGAGACATTTTCTCTCAAGTCTTCAACACCAGAAATACAAACCCAAGGATGAGGAGTGTACCATCATTAATAACAACCTCTGGTAATCTGGGGAACACAAGTAACATATCATGGCTTTTCCTAATCAACACTTCAATTGTATGAACTATTTTGGGTGAATATACACTTTGTAAACATTTAAATACTTAAAACCTGTTTGAAAAGAGGATATCCACTGAAGTAAAGTTTACCCTGTGGTGAAACTAAGGCTCACAATCAATCAGTGCTACAAAATGTATACCTCCGTAGTACAAAACGTAATCCTATTCTCCAAAACGGGAAAAGTATGCGAAGAAGCTGAAAGAGTAAGACCTAGCAGTTTACAGTAGACTATGGATTTCCAGCATCGATACTTACGGTTTGGAGCCACATGATGTCGCTCTTTACCATAGAATAGATTACACAGACGAAATAAAGAGGAAAAAATCCTTTGTAATCTTACTGCAAAGAAGCTGTATCCACTATCCGGAATTTGAAAATGGAGGATGCAGCGGCACTGAACTGACCAATAAGAAAATTTCTCTTGACTTTGAGACAAGATCCCTAATGAACAAAAAGCATTGTGCAGTTGAAATGGAGTTTTCCTACGGAACCGGTCAGGAATCTCAGCGCCTGCTGCTCTCGTTTCTGCTCCTCGCAGCCTGGGAGGCAGGGAGCGGCCAGATCCACTACTCGGTCCCCGAGGAGGCCAAACACGGCACCTTCGTGGGCCGCATCGCGCAGGACCTGGGGCTGGAGCTGGCGGAGCTGGTGCCGCGCCGGTTCCGGGTGGCGTCCAAAGGCAGAGAGGACCTTCTGGAGGTAAATCTGCAGAATGGCGTTTTGTTTGTGAATTCTCGGATCGACCGGGAGGAGCTGTGCGGGCGGAGCGCGGAGTGCAGCATCCACCTGGAGGTGATCGTGGACAGGCCGCTGCAGGTTTTCCATGTGGAGGTGGAGGTGAAGGACATTAATGACAACCCGCCTGTGTTCCCTGCGACACAGAAGAATCTGTTTATCGCGGAATCCAGGCAGCTTGACACTCGGTTTCCATTAGAGGGCGCCTCCGATGCAGATATTGGGGCCAACGCTCTGCTGACTTACAGACTGAGCCCGAATGAGTATTTTTCACTGGAAAAACCATCCAATGATGAGCGAGTAAAAGGTCTTGGGCTTGTCTTAAGGAAATCTTTAGACAGAGAAGAAACTCCGGAGATTTTTCTAGTGCTCATGGCCACCGATGGTGGCAAACCTGAGCTGACTGGCACTGTTCAGTTACTCATCACGGTACTGGATGCCAATGACAATGCTCCAGTTTTCGACAGAACACTCTATATGGTGAAATTAGCAGAGAATGTTCCTAATGGAACGTCGGTAATTAAACTTAACGCCTCAGATTTAGACGAAGGATTGAATGGGGACATTATTTATTTATTCTCAAGTGATATTTCACCGAATGTGAAATCAAAGTTCCACATAGATCCAATTACTGGACAAATTATGGTAAAGGGATATATCGATTTTGAAGAAAGCAAGTCCTTTGAAATTCTTGTAGAGGGCATTGATAAGGGACAGCTCCCACTGTCTGGCCATTGTAGAGTTATTGTGGAAGTAGAAGACAAAAACGATAATGTCCCAGATTTGGAATTCAAGTCTTTATCACTTCCAATCAGAGAGGACGCGCCACTGGGCACCGTTATTGCCCTGATCAGCGTGTCCGACCGCGACGCTGGCGTCAATGGACGGGTGACCTGCACTCTGATGTCTCAAGTCCCCTTCAAGCTGGTGTCCACCTTCAAGAATTACTATTCTTTGGTACTGGACAGCGCCCTGGACCGCGAGGGCATATCTAATTATGAGTTGGTGGTGACCGCGCGGGACGGGGGCTCGCCTTCGCTGTGGACCACCGCCAGCGTATCCGTGGAGGTGGCCGACGTGAACGACAACGCGCCGGCGTTCGCGCATCCCGAGTACACGGTGTTCGTGAAGGAGAACAACCCGCCCGGCTGCCACATTTTCACGGTGTCGGCGCGGGACGCGGACGCGCAGGAGAACGCGCTGGTGTCCTACTCGCTGGTGGAGCGGCGGGTGGGCGAGCGTGCGCTGTCGAGCTACGTGTCGGTGCACGCGGAGAGCGGCAAGGTGTACGCGCTGCAGCCGCTGGACCACGAGGAGCTGGAGCTGCTGCAGTTCCAGGTGAGCGCGCGCGACGCTGGCGTGCCGCCTCTGGGCAGCAACGTGACGCTGCAGGTGTTCGTGCTGGACGAGAACGACAATGTGCCCGCGCTGCTGGCGTCTCGGGCTGGAGGCTCTGGCGGGGCGGTGAGCGAGCTGGTGCCGCGGTCGGTGGGCGCGGGCCACGTGGTGACGAAGGTGCGCGCGGTGGACGCCGACTCGGGCTACAACGCGTGGCTGTCGTACGAGCTGCAGCCGGCGGCGGGCGGTGCGCGCAGCCCGTTCCGCGTGGGGCTGTACACGGGCGAGATCAGCACGACGCGCGCCCTGGACGAGGCGGACGCTCCGCTTCAGCGCCTGCTGGTGCTGGTGAAGGACCACGGCGAGCCGGCGCTGACGGCCACGGCCACCGTGCTGGTGTCGCTGGTGGAGAGCGGCCAGGCGCGAGATTGAGCACCTCTCTACATAATTCTTGGCTGTTTTTATATCTTATTTTGTGCAATAGTTGTCTTCTGCCTATTTTTCTATTCTGTCGTATCTTTCTTTTCTTTTCTTTTCTTTTTTTTCCCTCCTTGCTACCATGGAACTTTATTTCTTTATCTTGTGTTTTTCTTATTACTTTAAATAAATGTCTTATATTCTACACATAACCTTTCTCTCGAGATTCTTCTACTCCATGGCTTGGTTTTGATTCTTCTAATTGTGTTTTCTGTTGAATAGAAATTCTAAATTTTAGTTTGATTCAATTTATCAATAATTTCTATTTTCATTTTGAATTCGTTTCATTTTAAAATCAGGTTGAACAGCTTTCTATATGATTCTTGGCCATGTTATATTTTACTTGTGCAGTAGTTCAACTTATCAATCTTTCTTTTTTGGTTATATGTCATGAAGATAATTTCTGGTAATATTTTTGTTTCATTGTTCACATTACGTCTACAATTCATGTGTAATGTAATTTTTTATTATTGTTGTGAAGCCAGAATCAAGATTAATTTTCCCCATTTTTTGCTAGACTCATAAAATGAGTTTGAAATTTTTCTCTCTATGTTTTTTGGAAGAATTTGAGAAAGATTGGCATTGATTCTTCTTTAAACGTTTGGTAGAGTTCTCCAGTGAAGACAGTCTGTCTTGGGCTTTTTTGTGTTAGAAAGTTTTTATTACTGATTCAATCTCTTTACTAGTTATAGATTTATTCAGATTTTCTATTTCTTCATGATACGGTCTTGGTAGGTTTTGTTTCTAGGAATTCATTTATTCTAGGTTATTCAATTTATTGGCATATAATTGTTCATAGTAGTCTCATAATTCTTTTTATTTCTGTGATATCAGTTGCAATGTCTCCTCCTTCATTTCTGATTTTATATGAGTCTCTTTTTTTCTTAGTCTAACTAAGCATTTGTCAATCTTGTTGATCTTTTCCAAAAATGAAGTAACTTTTGTTTATTTTTTCCTATTATTTTTTATTCTGTATTTCATTTATTTCTGCTCTAATATTTATTATATTCTTCCTTCTGCATTAGGCCTCATTTGTCCTTCTCTTTCTAGTTCCTTGAGGTGTTAAGTTAGGTTGTTTATTTGAGGTTTTCTCTCTGCCTCTCTCTTCGCTCTCTCTCTCAAAAGAGATCTTTTGGGCAGCTGTCTAGTCCAGGTATCTGAAAGTTTGGTCTTGGTGTTATAACACCATGCTCTAACCAGCTGAGCTATGACTGGCCAGCCTGCCATTTTTTCCTCTTTTTTAATGTAGGCATTTATCACCATAAACTTCCCTGTTAGTACTGCCTTTACTTCATCCTATAAGTTTTGGTATGTTTTGTTTTAGTTTTCATTTCTCTCAACATATTTCCTAATTTCCCTTTTGACTTATTCTTTGACTCATTGGCTGTTCTAAAGTCTATTGTTTTAATTTCAACATAGTTGTGGATTTTCTGGTTTTCCTTCCACTGTTATTTCCAGTTTCATTCCATTGTGGTCAGAGAAGATACCTACTATGATTTCAATATACTTAAATTTGTTAAGACTTGTTTTGTGACCTGCCATGAGATATATCCTGGAGATTGTTCAGAGCGTGCTTGAGAAGTATGTGTATTCTGCTGCTTTTGGGTGGAATGTTCTGTATTTGACTGTTGGTTCCTTTTGGTCTGTAGTGTTGTTCAAGTCCTCTGTTCCCTTATTAACCATCTGTCTGGATATCCTATCCCTTATTGAAAGTAGGCTATCAAAATCTTCTACTATTATTGTGTTCCTTTCTATTTCTCTCTTCAGTTTTGTCAATATTTGCTTCATATATTCAGGTGCTTTGATGTCAGATACATATATATTTATAATTGTTATATTTTCCTGGTGAATTGATTCTTTTATCATTGTATAATGTCCTTTTTTGTCTCTTATGACACTTTTTGACTTAAATACTGTTTGTCTGATATAACTATTGCCATCTCTGCTCCCTTTTGATTAACATTTCCATGCAATATATTTTTATATCCTTTAACTTTCAGCCCATATGGGAACTTAAATCCCACAGTGAATCTTTTCTAGACACATATAGTTAAATCTTCTTTTTAAAAATTCATTAAGCTAGTCTGTCTTTTGATGGGTGGGGTGGTTATTCTATATATAAAGTAATTATTGATTGGGAACAACTAACTACTGCTATTTTATTAATTGTTTTCTGTCTGTCTTGTAGCTCTTTTTTCTTCTTTTATTTTCTTGCTATCTTCCTTTGTATTTCATTAATTTTTTTTTGTAATGATGATTTCTCTCTTATTTTCTTTTGTGTATCTTCTACAGGCATTTTCTTTGTGGTTATCATGGACTTACATTAAAAAAACAACAACCTATAGTTATTTCAATCTATTTTAAGCTAACAACTTAACTTTATTTTTTTATTTTTTTATTCGTTAAATTTTTATTTTGTCAATATAAAATGTATATGATTATTATGGCCCATCACTGACACCTCCCTCCCTCCTCCCTCTCTCCCCTCCCCCCCAAGAATGTCAACTTAACTTTAATCAAAATAAAAACTCTTCCCTTTTATTTTTCCTCTTCCCACACTGTAGATTATTCATCTATAAATTACATCTTTTTATATTGTATATCCATTAGCATCTTTTATAGTTATAGTTTTTTATACTTTTGTCTTCTAACTTCTACACCAGATTTAAAATTGATTTATGCATCACCATTACATTATTACAATATTCTGTTTTAGTCTATATATTTATCTTTACTAGTGAGCATCATACTTTAATATGCTTATATATTGCTGTTTAGCATCCTTTCATTTCAACTTAAAGGATTTTCTTTTAACTTTCTAATTTTTTTGTAAAGCATGTCTGGTAGTGGTGAATTTTAGATTTAGTTTATCTGGGAAAGTCTTTATCTGTCCTTCATTTTTGAAGAAAAATATTTCTGGATGTAGTATTCTTGATTGGCAGTTTTTTTTCTTTGATCACTTTCAATATATTATCTTATTCCTGGCAAGCAAGGTTTCAATACAGAAAGATCTGCTGATAGTCTTATGAATATTCCCCTGTTTGTGATGAGTAGTTTTTACCTTGCTGCTTTCAAAATTCTGGCATTGACTTTTAATAATTCGATTATAATGTATCTCAATGTGGGCTTCTTTAGGTTCATCCTATCTGTAGACTGCTGTGGTTCTTGAAAGTGTATATCCATTTCTTCCCCAAATTTGGGAAGTTTCAGCCATATTTATTTAAATAAGGTTTCTGTTCCTTTCTTTCTTGTCTCTCCCTTGAGACTGCCATAATCTACATATTGTCACACTTGTTGGTGTCCCCTAAGTCCCTTAAGCTTTCTTCACCCTCTTTCATTCTTTGTTCTTTTTGCTCTTCTGTCTGGATAATTTCAAATCACCTGTACTTGAGTTTACTGATCCTTTCTTCTACTTGACCAAGTCTGCAGTTCAACCCCTCTGGTGAAATTTTCAGTGTAGTTATTTCATTCTTCAGCTCCAAAATTTCTGTTTGGTTCTTTTTAATATTTTCTACCTCTCTGTCAAAATCCTTATTGTGTTTATGCATTATTTTCTTGAGCTCACTGAGTATCTTTATGGCAGTTATTTTGAATACTTTGTCAGGTAATTCACATGCCTCTGTTTCTTTAGGTTTGGTTTCTGGAGATCTTTATTTTTTTTCTTTTGATTGGACCATGTTTCCCTGTTTTTGTTTTTGTTTTGTTTTGTTTTTATTTTTTATATTCCTTGTTACTTGTGTTAATAGCCATGTATTTGATAAAACAGCCACCTCTCCCAGTCTTTATGGCCTGGATTCATACAGGGAAAGATCCTCACTAGTCAGACTGACTAGATATTTTGAACACCTCTCAAATCTTTTCTGTGGATGCATCTTCCATGGACTTGTGTGTGTAAATACCTAATTAGGGGAGATTTGCTGTTTTCTTTTTGGAAGCTCATAGTCTCCTGCTGTCTTTAGTGTCTGTCTACCATATTGTGGATCCTCTGGAGCAACAACATCTGCTCAGCTCCTTTTTGTTCTGAGTCAACACCAGGCATCTAGAATATGCTGAGTCCTATCAGTGCCCTGAGTCAGATGAGACAGAAACCAGTCCCTTGGGCTGCCCACTGAAAAGCCAGAACATTGGATGCAAACTCCACCCTTATTCTTTCCCTCATGAGGGAGAAGCTGCTGAGCTGAGTTGTGCTCTGTTTCCTCTGTCATGGTTTTCTAGAGGGACACCAGCACACCATTCAACTCTTTATTATTTTCAGCTACCTTCAGGAATCTGGAATATACTGGGTTCTGTCAGTGCTCTGAGACAGGTGAGATAGAATCCAGTACCTTAGGCAGCACTTGTGAAAAGTAAGAAGTTTGGATGCATGTTTTGCTCTTCTCTTTTTTACCCTGGGGAGAAGCCAGGAGCTGGGAGTTCCCTCCCAATTGAGTGGCACTGTGCCAGGGGAAGGGAGTACAGTGAGAGGGTGCCCCAAATTTTCCTACCAGCTTTGATACATCTGGTTTCCCATATACCTGGAGTACAGGAGCCTCTTAACTGGTTTGTGGATTTCTCACAAGGGAATGTTATCCGTGTATTTTTGTTGACCTGGTATGTCTGGGGAGTGGGGTGAAGGGTTTAGGGTTTTCTATACCATCATTTTTCTGATGTCACTACCTGTTATCTTTTTAAGTTATATATCTTTTACTAACTCTTTTATTGATTTTATAGAGATTAAAACACACATCCTTTTTTTTTTTTTTACAATTTTAAAACAGTAATGACTTTGGAAAATGACAAAGAATGACACTTTTCTAATGAAAATTGAAAAAAAAATTCAAGCAGCTTCACTTGGTCATTTTCAGATATTCAATACTCTCACATCTTTCAATTCTGTAATCTAGTGACAAGACACATTTGATTCATCAGCTAGAGCTTGCTGTATTAGCTAATCCGTGCCCGCACCGGACCGGGACCGGCTATGGGATCGCAACCCTCAGTGTTGCTCCTGCACCTCGCCCAGCCAGTGAGCAGCCGGGCTGTATGTGGGATCCAAACCCTTGGCGGGAGCGCCGCCGCGCTTCCCAAGCGGCGCACTGTAGCAGTGCGCCACCGGGCCGGCCAAAACACACATCCTTGACTTGTTAAGACCTAAATTAAATCAATACTTTTGCCACTTCCAGAAAATGTTAATACCTTGAGTAATAACTCTGTTTACCTTCCCCTACTTTTCATTACTGTTATGCCTTTTAATTATACATACATTTCAGACACACAATATGTTATTATCATTGTTGTGTGTGGTTAACACCCATTTATGTTTGCATTTCTGTTTCTTTTTAATATCTTTTTTTTTTTTTGGCAGTTGGCCGGTAAGGGGATCTGAACTCTTGATCTGAACCCTTGAACTTGGTGTTATAACACTGCACTCTAACCAGCTGAGCTAACCAGCCAGTCCTCTTTTTAGTGTCATTTTTCTTCTGAAGAGATTCTTTAATATTTCGGTTAGTGTGGCCTGTTGGTGAAGGAATTTCAAGTTTTTATGTTTCTGGAAATGTCTTTATTTTACTATCACTTTTGATAAATAGTTTTCTTGGGTATTGAATTCTGGTTTGGAAGTTATTTTTTTTCTAGCACTTTTAAGATGACATTCCATAGTCTTCTTTAGAGAAGATGGCTGTCAAGTTTACTGTACAGGTTTATTGTTAGTGTGTCTTTTTTGTTTCTCTAGCTCCTTTATACACTTATTTTCCCCATTTTAAATTTTTCAATAGCTTTACTCGGTTTTTGTTTACTTTGTTTTTAATCTTGCTTGTAGTTTTTAAAGCTGCTTGTATCTGTGGGTTAGAGTATTTTATCAGATTTAGAAAAGATTTAGTAGTCTACCTTCAAATATTGCTTCTACTTCATATTTTCTCTCTTCCTCTTCTGTGACTCAAAGCACATGTATGTTAAATCTTTTCATCATATCATTTTTTGTCTTTTATATTCTATTTCTGTTTTTAAATCACTTTTACTCTTTGTTACATGCTGTATATTATATTCCGAGTCATGTTTTACTTTCATAATTTTCTCCTTTTCTTAGCCCAGTCCACTATGAAAATCATCAATTGAATTCTTAACTTCAGTGATGGCATTTTTCAGTTTTAGAATTTTATTTTTCCTTTTGAAAATAGACTACAAGCTTCTTTGGGGTGAAATTTTCTACTTTATTATGTAACAGATTAATCATAGTCATTTGAAATCTGCCAGGTCACTGTAACATCTTAATTATCAGTTCGTCTTTTTCTATTGTTTGTTTTTTTCATGGTCTTCTTTCTTGGTATGCCTGATAATTTTGAATTGAGTTCTGGATATTGCGCATTTTAGTTATTCCAGATTATGTTATATTTTTTCAGAGAAGGATAAGAACTTTGAAATATCTGCTACATATAGTTTTAGGGCATTTACAAAAAAGCTTGAGTTAAAATAAATATTTTATCTCTTTTTCTTTTTTATCTACTACTATGCTGTCTGTCATCACAAATCTTGTGACATTTTATTTTTGTCACCCTCACTCATCCACCCAGTTCTATTTTCTAGACTCACTTAGAGTAAAATAAATTATTAGAATAAGGATTTGTATCTTATTTTAACACCTGCTTTTTTCCTCTACATCGCTGAATCATAAGAACCAAGCTTATTGAAGTTTATTTCTCTTTAACTACCCTACTTTCTCCCTTTCTTCCTTGGGTACTATCTAATGTAAGAAATTATCCTCCTGCCAAGTTTCCACTCACTTGACTTAGGATTTTTAAACTGGTTTTAAACTTAGAGATCACCTTTTCTTTCAATTTGATGAATCAACTATAGCCAAGAAACCTGCCTGCAACCAGGCATGCCCTGCCACTGCCATGGCCCACCCCTCTCTCAGGGCCCTGAGGCATGGAGCCAGGGGAAGCCAAACCCACCCACAACCAGGTAAAGAGCACACTAGAACCACCATTTCCATGCAGGTAGCCCACCATATCCAGCATAATTGCCACAGCTGCCACAAAAGTAGCTAGTCACCACAGCAGTAGTCACAGCCACTGTGCAGATGGCCCACCAGACACTTGAAGGCATTGATGCAAGGTGAGTCACCAGCAGCAAAAAAGAGGACATCTCTCTCCACAAAGCACACTCCAGAGTAATAGAAAAAACATCTGCTCTATGATAATAGTGGGGGACCTGAACACACCTCTCTCAGTACTGGACAGATCATCTAGGCAACAAATCAACAGAGAAACACTTAATCTATCAGAAGAAGAGAACGAATCTATTGTTATTAGGGGGGGAGGGAGGGGGATGGGGAAAGATTGGATAAGGGCATAAGGAATAAGTATGATTTGTAATAATGAATATACTGATTAAAAACTTTTTAAAAACCCTGTAGCTGAGAGGCATAAAAATATTTGCCTGAGGTCACATGCCTTGAATTTAGCTCCATTATCCCTTTCTGCTAGGTAGGTTAATTTGACACTAATGAAAACAATATAACATATGAAAAAATAATGCTTACTTTAATTTTTTAATTCTCTCAGAGGTCCTTTAGAATTATCTCCACATTTTCTACCCAAATTATATATATAATAGAAGTATTTTGGCACAATCCTTTATAGGGTAGTTATACCTTTTTCCTCTGAACCATTCTATAAGCAATGCTAAGATGTATACCATAAGCACAGTGTGCTTTCATAGAAGGATAAAGTAATTATACAATCACTCCAATGTTTTCTCTTATTTCTCTGCAATATGGTAGACCTATATGATTTGTTTAAAGTAGGAGAAGAGAAATGTGGTTTATTAAAATTTTATTCTGGGTTTTCGTTGAAAAGGAAGGACATTTGTACTATTATGCAAATTAAATTTTCTTTTATTAGTGTATTCCTGAAGACTTTCAGTGAATTAATTGTAGACATCTTAAATATTAATTGGTTTTCTCAATCTAAATTCATTCTCAAGAAAGGAATTCTATTTATACAATGGTAATTAAATATGACTGAAATTTCTAGAGAAGACAGTGACTAACTAGATCAGTCAAGAAAGTAATTTATAATATTTGATTGAAAGAATGGCTCAGAAGAAGATTAAATTTTCTTTTCGTTTCCTATTGAGTATTCTATGGAATTCAGACTTGAGAATCTATAATTATTGAGAAAGTAACCTTCAAAATAAGTGTTGATCATTGAAAGATGTACACAGATGATAATTCAAAAACTAGATATATTTAACAGATGTGAAGATGAGTCAGATGTAAAGTCTTGTTTTCTCCTGAAATATCTATATTATTACTTGAGATATTTTTTTCCAGACTGAGAGGAACATGAGAACTGATACTATTATTGGCCTTTTCTCCACTGAACATATCTTAAAATAAATACTCAATATTTACCAAAAATACTCTGTAAATTACAATGCACACATTGTTAATGCCACTCTGTCAGTTTAGCATTTAAATACTTAATATTTACTTTTTTCAAGGGATATCTTCATGTGTTTTGCATGACTTTCTGCTATAGCTTATGCCACAGCCTTGTAGTTAGTTTCACATCAACTGCTGTTCTGTAATAAAAAGTGGGTAACATCAGCTGTTATTTTCAAAACATTTATTATAATTTTCTTGTTTTTTACCATTGTGTACTAAAATATATTTGTTACTTTAATTAATTTATTTATTTTTATTGAAACATAGTCAATTGTACATATCTGTGTGGTACAGAGTTGAATATTGGTTCCTGTGTGCAAAACGTGGTGCTGAAATCAGGATAATAGTGTATTAAACATTATACAATGTAATCATTTTTCATGGCCCGTTATCATTTCCTCCCTTACCCCCCTCTCCCTCCCCCTTTGCCACTTCTGGTAACCTCCTTCTGCTTTCTCCTTTTGAAAGTTAAGTGTATCATTGTCATTGCTGTATCTCTCTCTCTCTCTCTCTCTCTCTGCTCCCATTTATGAGTGAGGACATGTGGTATTTCTCTTTCTGTGCCTGACTTATTTCACTTAACATAATTTTCTCCAAGTTCATTCATGTTGCCGTGATGGCAGGATTTTATTCTTTTTATGGCTGAGTAGTATTCCATTGTGTAAATATGCCACATTTTCCTTATCTAGTTGTTCAATGATGGACATTTAGGTTGGTTCCAACACTTGGCTATTGTAAATAGAGCTGCAATAAACGTAGGAGTGTGGGTATCCCTTTTACATGATGTTTTCCATTCCTTTGGGTATAAACCCAGCAGTGGAATTTCTGGATCATATGGCAGTTCTACCTGTAGTTGTTTGAGGATCCTCCATACCATTTTCCATAATGTCTGCACTAATTTACAGTCCCACCAACAGTGTAGAAGGGTTCTCCTTTCTCCACATCCTCACCAGCATTTATTACTCTCTATCTTTTTGATAATACCCAGTTTAACTAAGATGAGATGATAACCCAATGTGGTTTTGTTTTGATTTGCATTTTCCTGATGCTGAGTGATGTTGAGTATTTTTTCATGTGTCTGTTGGACATTTGTATATCTTCCTTTGGGAAATGCCTATTCAGCTTCTTTGCCCATTTTTTAATTGGGTTATTTGCTTTTTTACTGTTAAGTTGTTTGAGTTCCTTGTATATTCTGGATATTAATCCTTTTTCAGATGCGTAGTTTGCAAATATTTTCTTCTACTCTGTAGGTTGT
This sequence comes from Galeopterus variegatus, assembly GCF_000696425.1. Classification (NCBI taxonomy): domain Eukaryota; kingdom Metazoa; phylum Chordata; class Mammalia; order Dermoptera; family Cynocephalidae; genus Galeopterus; species Galeopterus variegatus. Next base: position 861,278 of record NW_007726218.1, on the reverse strand, counting down.
CTTTTCACTTTGTTAATTGTTTGTTTTGCTCTGCAGAAGCTTTTCAGTTTGATATAATCCCATTTGTTTATTTTTTCTTCTGTTGCCTGTGCTTTTGGGCTTGCATTCATACAATTTTTGCCCAGATCTACTTCCTGAAGTGTTTCCCCTATGTTTTCTTTCAGGAGTTTTATGGTTCTATGTGAAGTCTTTGAACACTCTTTTTCCCATTCTCTCAGCTTCAGCTTCAAATTATCCCTACAAATAACTATTGGCAAGAAGTCCTGAAAATGGATTAGCAGTGTTAAATGACCCAGATGTTAGGGGGCACCCATGATAGTAGAGAAAGTAAGAATCTCACAAAACCAAAACGAACTGATAAATACACCTTTAAAAATTATATCAGAAACAAATTCTGTGATGTTATCTTATTTCTTTACATTACACATTTGAATATTGGAAATCAAGTGAATTTCAAATTATTTTGCACTTTCTGATAATTTCTTTTTTTTTTCAAGCTGTATTTTAAATGTAAATTATCCGGTAATAGAATTATTCTCTTGGTGCCTCTTGTCTTCACAGGTAAGGAAGAAATTGTAATATTTAAGGAATTCTATGGAGAATGTACACAAGCAGAATGTTAACTGTTCCTTCAATAGGAAAATTAGTGACATTTTCTTTTGGCCATATTCATTAAGCAAACAGCTGGGGGACTGAAAGTAATGAATCTTAGGGAGAAATAGCCTGGTTAATAAGTCATATTCTTTTTAACATGATTTCTTTTACTGGAAAGAAAACATTTTGTAGAATTTTGCATCTTACATACATTAGGATTTTGACTTGCTGCATAAATAAAAAGATATGTAGTTTCACAATTTATAATAACTGATTTATCCATAATAGCAACTTGAAGAAATGCTAACTAGATGCTTCTGATTTGAAAAGTGTCAAGATGCTTACGAAAGCTGTTTTATTACGCTTCTAGAAAATTGAAATCTCCACATAACAGTTTTTGAGTCAACACAAATAGTAGGTAGGTGTTATAGAGACACTAAAGGAATAGGTTTTCATCAACTTGGAAATTAGCACTTGGAAAAGGAACTCAGATAAGAATATTATTCAAATACTGTTGGTTATTTTGAAAATAATATCAACAAAATGTCAGTATTAAACATAGTAAATTAGAGTAAAAATGCGTTTTATGAATAACATAGATGTAATACACAAACATACCATGAAGATAATACAGAAGAACCCATGGATTTTAGTAAGATATTTAAGTAGAAAAAGAAGAGAAAAATCAAAATTTTAGCTATTAAAAGTTATTTTTTACCAGTTTGGGAATATGTAAACCCTCCCTAAATAAAATTGACTAATACAGATTACTTTAGTACAGTTTGTGGTTTCATGACTTCAGATGTAGTAACTTTGTAGTATTTTAATGCTGTGCTTATACTGATACATTTTATTAAAATTTTGATGACATCTTGATTAGAAGTAAGGGATATGCTTTGACATTATAGGAATGATTCAAAATTGGAAAAAATTTGACGAATGTAAGGTAAATAAACCGAAGTAAAATACTTACCTTTTCATCCACATGATGTCGCTGGACACCGCGGAAAAAATTTCCCCTATCAGCAAAGGAATACAGAGTGTACATTTTCCTTAGACAGAAAGGAAGAGGACCTTCCATTGTTGGTGCTGATACAGAAGCTCAGAAAGGTGAAAAAATAGAAAATATATAATAAATTGTATGTAATAAATAAGTATTTCAAAGGATAACATGTGGTGATGCAATAGATATTTGAGAATTGGAAGAAGATTGCGATGGTATATTCCTGGAGAGAAAGTCCGGGATCCCGGAGCCTGCTGCTCTCGCTTCTGCTCCTCGCAGCCTGGAAGGCAGGGAGCAGCCAGCTCCACTACTCGGTTCCCGAGGAGGCCAAACACGGCACCTTCGTGGGCCGCATCGCACAGGACCTGGGGCTGGAGCTGGCGGAGCTGGTGCCGCGCCGGTTCCGGGTGGCGTCCAAAGGCAGAGAGGACCTGCTGGAGGTAAATCTGCAGAATGGCGTTTTGTTTGTGAATTCTCGGATCGACCGGGAGGAGCTGTGCGGGCGGAGCGCGGAGTGCAGCATCCACCTGGAGGTGATCGTGGACAGGCCGCTGCAGGTTTTCCATGTGGAGGTGGAGGTGAAGGACGTTAACGACAACCCACCTAGTTTCTCCCGGCAAGAACAAAGATTGTTTATTTTAGAGTCAAGAATGCCACATTCTCGGTTTCCGGTAGAGGGCGCCGCTGACTTGGATATCGGAGCAAACGCAGAATTGAGATACAAGCTAAATCCTAACGAATATTTTGACTTGGATGTTAAAACGAACGAAGAAGAAACGAACTTTTTAGAGCTAGTTTTGAAGAAAACCTTAGATAGAGAAGAAACCCAAGAACATCGTTTATTACTGATTGCAGTTGATGGAGGAAAACCTGAACTAACAGGTACAGTACATTTATTGATCAATGTATTGGATGCGAATGACAACGCCCCGGAATTTGATAAATCCGTTTATAATGTCAGATTGCTGGAAAATACACCGAGTGGGACATTAGTTATTAAACTGAACGCCACCGACGCAGATGAGGGCATTAATAAGGAAATAGCTTATTTCTTTAGTAATCTTGTTCCTGACGATGTAAAATCTAAATTTATACTCAATTCTAACAGTGGTGAAATAAAAGTTAAGGAAGAACTGGATTACGAAGACTGTAACTTATATGAAATTAATATTGATGCTGTAGATAGAAGTGCATTCCCATTAACAGGACACTGCAAAGTAAAAGTGAGAGTGTTGGATGTGAATGATAATCCTCCAGAGATGGCCATAACCTCCCTTTTTCTGCCTGTTAAAGAAGACGCTCCACTCAGCACCGTCATCGCCCTGATTAGCGTGTCTGACCGAGACTCTGGTGGCAATGGGCAGGTCACCTGCTCTCTGACGCCCAAAGTTCCCTTCAAACTGGTGTCCACCTTCAAGAATTACTATTCTTTGGTGCTGGACAGCGCCCTGGACCGCGAGAGTGTGTCGGTCTATAACGTGGTGGTGACGGCGCGGGACGGGGGCTCGCCTTCGCTGTGGGCCACGGCCAGCGTGTCCGTGGAGGTGGCCGACGTGAACGACAACGCGCCGGCGTTCGCGCAGCCCGAGTACACGGTGTTCGTGAAGGAGAACAACCCGCCCGGCTGCCACATCTTCACGGTGTCGGCGCGGGACGCGGACGCGCAGGAGAACGCGCTGGTGTCCTACTCGCTGGTGGAGCGGCGGGTGGGCGAGCGTGCGCTGTCGAGCTACGTGTCGGTGCACGCGGAGAGCGGCAAGGTGTACGCGCTGCAGCCGCTGGACCACGAGGAGCTGGAGCTGCTGCAGTTCCAGGTGAGCGCGCGCGACGCTGGCGTGCCGCCTCTGGGCAGCAACGTGACGCTGCAAGTGTTCGTGCTGGACGAGAACGACAATGTGCCCGCGCTGC
>NW_007726218.1:849823-856875 GCF_000696425.1 Galeopterus variegatus | reverse complement strand
CGCTGACGGCCACGGCCACCGTGCTGGTGTCGCTGGTGGAGAGCAGCCAGGCGCCAAAGTCCTCATCGCAGGCGTTAGGGGGGGTCGCGGGCCCGGAGGCTACGCTGGTAGATGTCAACGTGTACCTGATCATCGCCATCTGCGCTGTGTCCAGCCTGTTGGTGCTGACGCTGCTGCTGTACATGGCGCTGAGGTGCTCGGCGCCCCCCACCGCGGTCGCGTGCGGACCTGGGAAGGCCACGCTGGTGTGCTCCAGCGCGGTGGGGAGCTGGTCGTACTCGCAGCAGAGGCGGCAGAGGGTGTGCTCTGGGGAGGGGCCGCCCAAGACCGACCTCATGGCCTTCAGCCCTAGCCTACCTCAGGGTCCCAGCTCTGCAGACAACGTGAGTCTCAAAAATCTTATTCACACTAATTTTTTCTAATTCTTTAATATTAAATATTTCATGTTGTCTCCCATAATTTCTCTTTTTAAAAAATCATGGCTTAATGCGCAATTGTTCTTATTATTTTATTATTATTTTTGGCGGCTGGTCAGTAAGGGATCTGAACCCTGGGCGTTGATGTTACAAGCCTTTGCTCTAACCTATTAATACATAATTATTGGGTCAGCCTGTTATATATTAAATCTCTATCGGTACTTAAGTCATATACTTAAAATCACAGTTATATTTATAACCAAGTTTATATGAGATAATTTCTTTGTACTAAATCTTTCAGTAAGTATTTTCTTTTATATGAGGTTTTTATTGATGCAGTAATTGATTTATCTTCTTTTTATCTTGTGTTTTCAAAATTATATTTTTATTTAAACAATTTATACTTTAACGTTCAGGAAATGTCAGACAAAAATTGCAAGATATATATTTTGGAGTCATTTATTCTCAAAGTGTCATCTTATGTCTATGTAAAAATGTTTTAACTACACTCCTTCAATTTTGCCCTTTTTGTTTCTATTGAATTTCAATTTTAGAAGTTTTTAGTACAATAATTTAGTTTATTTCGTCATATTAGTGCAGCAATTGATTCCTTTCAAATTTGAACAGTTGGCCTTCCAAACTCATAATAAATTTGATATTTGTAATTTATAACTTTAGTATTAATGTCTTCATTTCTTGATTTTTTTGAATAGGAAATGCATTTTGATTTAACCTTCTAGAAGCACAGAACAGTAATTAAAATTTTCCTTTCTCCTCAATTATAAACCCACTTAATAAACTTTTTGAATACTTGAAACATTTCTGTTTCTAGGGTATCCTTCCAGAAATATCTTTTTACAGACAAATAAACTTTCCTACCTCTTTTAAAAACATAATCTTTGCATTGCTTTTAATCTTGAATTTTTTCCACTTAATATATCTTGGTGATCATGAATTATCATTACTGAAGGAGGTTTGTCATTCTTCTATCTAGATCTATGGTGTTTCATTGTGTGGATGTATCAGTTTGTTGACATTTAGTGGAACAATGATTTTATTTTCCTGGGACTTGCATATTTTTTAATTTATAAATTATTATTTTGATGAAAAGTAATGGTAAATTTCTCCAGTTAGGAAAATCCTAACATATTTTGCTATAAAAATGTTACTATTTATTGTTGCTTTTCATTTTCACATTTAAAAAATAAAAGTACCAGGATACAAACTCCCCTTTGAGTTTGTGGTTTACAAATAGAGTTGTTTATAGCAAAGCTGTACATTTAAGTTCACCATAGACAAAGACTCTCTCCATTTCAAATAATAAGAACTGTTATTCTTCTCTTTTTTGGTGAGAAAAGTGTGGGTTTACTATGTAATAAATATTCCACACTTCATTTGATAAAATGTTAATTCCCTATTTTGGTTGCTTTGCCCATTTCTTTTGTTCTCTCATTCATTTAACATTATAAATACATATCTTTATGAACATGAACTGAGTAAAAAATATTATAATTAGCCTTTTACTATACTGTTTATGTATTTCTAATACCCTGAGTTACTTCCTGGAAATTGAGAGTGAGTTCTCACCACTGTGTAAATCTGTAAATAACAACTATCTACTTTTAAAAAATCAAGTAATATTGCTTTTGAAATATAATCTCTTTGGTTTATATTATCACTATAAACTTTTTCTTTGCTGGGGGAGGAAGCTGTTTGTTTGTAGAAATTGACTATTTTTTTCTCTACACAATCTTCCCTCTTGACTAGAATAAACTATTTGATAAACAACTCTTTGGTTTATATTATCACTATAAACTTTTTCTTTGCTGGGGGAGGAAGCTGTTTGTTTGTAGAGATTGACTATTTTTTTCTCTACACAATCTTCCCTCTTGACTAGAATAAACTATTTGATAAACAATAGGTAAAATGGAGACAAATGTAAGCTGTTTCTCAGAGAAGTCCAATATTTCATTTTTTTAATGTTAATTTATTTTACAATAAAGGATTTCAGTAACACTTTATAGTTTTCTACCTGGAACCAATAAAAATTGTTACAACTGCTCCAATTAATTGGATTACATACTAAAGGTTCTGGGGATGGCCAGGACTGGCAACGGGAGTTCAGATATGATACTTAACTTTAATTAATTAATTTTAAACAGTAGAAATATAATGTAAATAGTACACTTTACTTAGATCAAAGTCTGTGAAAAACCTTAGCCAGTATAGAAATCCTTCAACAAAAAGACTACATACAGATTAATGTATCTTTTGTGAGGGCTTGTCTTCCTGCAAGCAAATAAATTTCTTGTTTTGGGGGTTGTTATTAGTTAACAAACTACCTCTTTGTTTCCCCAAAATAAATGTGATAGGAATTAAATGATAAGGACTACTAAGTAGATCCAGGTTAATTATTTGAAGACAGAACTTCTCATGGAAGAAAGAGTTTTGTGTTACAATTGTCTGTCAGGCTTTTTAACATGTGTCAGAATTTGGGGATGGACATATGTCATTTAAAAAGTCTTATTGGTAATTCGAATTTTCTCCTTCCAAGGAGAGTGTAATCACCTCTAGTTGATAACACTAAGAATCAATTAAGGGTGAAGTGGATATTTGGGCTTGACTTTGATATGAAGGCAACATTTTTATAGGTAGATATAGAGGTAATTTAAAAACTCAGCTTGACCAAGGGTGTATTGGGGAAGAGAAAGAGCATGTGGTGTATGCTGTCGGCAAAATAAGATTCATATTGGAGAGTAATTGAAAATAACCCTGGAAAAGTTGATTTTTGATCACATCTTAGGTCACCTAGAAGTGATTCTAATGTCTTGGAATTTCTAGGTTTATTTCAACTCAATGAAAGCTGTACCCATAAAGGTAAATACGGTGGTATGTAAAAGACAGATGGACCATAGGCTGACTTTGAATAAGGCAGGTAAGGGAGAAAGAGTAATAAAAAGTTAGTATAGATGATGTGGACAATGTTCATGCCATTTAAAATGTAAATTTCAAGAATTTTAATTTGGGAGTTAATGATTAGTTACCCTTTGATAGTAAACTGTTTTTAGGAGTCAGCCTGTATGGGTGAAAGTGATGTACACTAAAAATTAGAAATATAAAAAGTGGAGATGAAAACATGGTTTGGGAATACCTCAGTAAAAGTATTATTTGAAACTCGGAAGTCGATGAAATGCTTAAAGGAAAATAATTTAGGATGAGGTTGAAGTTGAGAGAAAAGGATGTCATTTAGGAACAGCTGAAAGAGAAAGAATAGCAAAGCACAATGGGTAGAAATTCCACCAGAATTTGAAGTGGTGAAGTATATGGAAGGAAAATATTTTAAGCAAAATGCCTAACGTTAGCTGCAGAGAAATTAAGAAATGCTGTAAAAAATAGGCACCAAAAATTTCATTTTCCATTACTGCATAAAAAGAACCTTAAAAGTATTTGATATGTATTGAACAGAAAAAGAATAGACTTCAATATTCTATAAGGTTTTAAAAATTCAGATAAAATTTGATAATTTTAAATTACATTCTTTCCCCAGAGCAATATATAATAGTTCCGGCAGACAAATATGGGCAAATTTCTTCTCTACCCAAAGTAGACAGTTTACACTTCTAATTCCCAAGACTAGTTAGACTCACACATGAATTTACTAAACTGGTTCATACCAATTTTAAAATAATGGAAGGAGAGTCGTTTGGCTATGAATGATCAGATTCCTTACTCACTCTAAACTAATAAAGGAAATTACACGGAAGAACACTGAATACGCAAATTGCAAGCATGAAGAGGATTTACTATAGAAGTAATGCAATATATATATATATATTTTTTTTTTTTTTTTAATTTAAAGAACTATAGTACGGCACGGTCACACGAATTCATTTCTTACCCGTTGGAGCCGCATGGTGTCGCTGTCTACCATGAATTTATATCTAGCCAGCGTTCAAAGCCTGATTCTTCTATACTGCATCTTTCCATGAAAGCTAAATGATGGCGGCCTCAGAAGAACTGGATAAGTAGACTCAGAATCATACAGTTTTCCAACTTTATGCCGAGACAAAATCTTCTAATGAAAATGAAACAAGAAATTTCTGACATGGTGTTTACCCTGGAAGGGAGAATGGGAATGCGGTGTCTGCTGCTCTCGCTTCTGCTCCTCGCAGCCTGGGAGGCAGGGAGCGGCCAGATCCACTACTCGGTCCCCGAGGAGGCCAAACACGGCACCTTCGTGGGCCCCATGGCGCAGGACCTGGGGCTGGAGCTGGCGGAGCTGGTGCCGCGCCTGTTCCGGGTGGCGTCCAAAAGCCGCGCGGACCTGCTGGAGGTAAATCTGCAGAATGGCGTTTTGTTTGTGAATTCTCGGATCGACCGGGAGGAGCTGTGCGGGCGGAGCGCGGAGTGCAGCATCCACCTGGAGGTGATCGTGGACAGGCCGCTGCAGGTTTTCCATGTGGAGGTGGAGGTGAAGGACATTAACGACAACCCGCCGGTGTTCCCTGTAACAGAACAAAGGCTGCTGATTTATGAATCTAGGCCGCCGGATTCTCTGTTTCCACTGGAGGGCGCATCGGATGCAGATGTTGGCTCAAATTCCATCTTAACCTATAAACTGAGTTCCAGCGAACACTTTGCGCTAGATGTGAAAACAAACAGTGATGACAATAAACAAATTGGGCTTCTCTTAAGAAAATCATTGGACAGAGAGGAAGTTTCTGAACATAACTTATTCCTGACGGCCACCGACGGAGGCAAACCTGAGCTCACTGGCGCTGTTCAGCTGCTGGTCACTGTGCTGGACGTGAACGACAATGCTCCCAGTTTCGAACAGTCTGAATATGAAGTAAGAATATTCGAAAATGCAGACAACGGGACAACACTTATCAGACTGAATGCTTCTGATCGGGATGAAGGTGCGAATGGGGCAATTTCATACTCTTTTAATAGCCTTGTTTCACCCACGGTCATTGACCGGTTTATTATAGATCCGAACACTGGAGAGGTAGCCATTCAAGGGAATTTGGATTTTGAACAAGTGAATTTATATAAAATCCGCATTGATGCGACGGACAAAGGCCACCCTCCAATGGTGGGTCATTGCACGGTTTTAGTGAAAGTTTTGGATAAAAATGATAACGTCCCTCAGATTGCATTGACTTCCTTATCGCTGCCCGTCCGAGAGGACGCTCAGTTCGGTACTGTCATTGCCCTAATCAGCGTGTCCGACCTCGACTCAGGCGTCAACGGACACGTCACCTGCTCCCTAACACCTCACGTCCCCTTCAAGCTGGTTTCCACCTTCAAGAATTACTATTCACTGGTGCTGGACAGCACCCTGGACCGCGAGAGTGTGTCTGCCTATGAGTTGGTGGTGACAGCGCGGGNACGTGTATCTGATCGTCGCCATCTGCGCCGTGTCCAGCCTGTTGGTGCTGACGCTGCTGCTGTACACGGCGCTGCGGTGCTCGGTGCCCCCCACCGAGGTCGCATGCGGACCTGGGAAGGCCACTTTGGTGTGCTCCAGCGCGGTGGGGAGCTGGTCGTACTCGCAGCAGAGGCGGCAGAGGGTGTGCTCTGGGGAGGGGCCGCCCAAGGCCGACCTCATGGTCTTCAGCCCTAGTCTTCAGCCTAATCCTGTTGTGGCGGGTTTGGGCGAGCAACAGGATTCAAATGAAGATCACTGTGACAGAGTAAGTCTGAATTTTTAAAATTAACAGTTAATTTATTTCAAGTTTATAATTTTAAAAATGTTTCTGTTTTATATTTTCCATTTTTAACATTAAGATTTATATTTCACGGATTTACATGTTTTCATTTCATTGAAGTCCTTATTATAATTTGTTTTTATTGTTATTATCCTTAATTTAAAGTGGAATTGGAGATTACTAAGCACACTCTACACCTCAAGAGTTTTGTCTTAAAACTCAAAATTTCCTTCGATATGTTCTTTTCTGTTTAATTTTTATTTGCATTGGTAGTAGTATTTTTTTTCGTATTAGTCATCCAGGGTTTTTATATCTTTGCATTTGAACTTCAGGAGAATTTTCTCACATATAGTGTTTTTTGGATAATATGCTGAAATTTCAACACCAGTTTCACTTATGCTTTTACACTTCCTATTTTGATGTTTCTCAGCCGATGACTTTTATTAAGCTAACACTTTCAATTTATCCTTATTTTGTAAGAACTCTGCCCATCATATCTTATTTTCCATATTCCCCTTTGGGCCTTGTGATTCCAAGAGACAATGGTGTTCATTTACTATTGCTCTTTTAAGTCATTAGGGCTATAGGACATAATAATAGTTATCATAGTAATAGTTATCATAATAATAGTTATCAATAGTTTATATCCTAAATTCTTCTGAGAGGGATGAAGGAATGAATGGGGAGATTTCATGCTCTTTGGTAACCTTGTTGCATTTATGGTTATTGCCCAGCTTATTAGGGATCTAAATACAGTAGTCCTCCTTATCACAGCAGATAATGTTTCAAGACTTCCAGTGAATACCTGAAACCGAAGATAGTACTGAACCCTGTATAGAGTATGTATTTTCGATCTGATCACCGAGAAGGGTACTATGTGACTAATGGGGAGGTGGGGTATGAAGCGTGGATAAACTGGGCAAGG
>NW_007726218.1:846823-847884 GCF_000696425.1 Galeopterus variegatus | reverse complement strand
CCCCCCCCCCATACAAGAGTGACAAACTTGCTTCTGGTTATACTAATCAATAAAAAGCACCATTTGTATAGATAATGATACCAAACAAACTCAAAACAGCATGTTTCTTAAGAAGTAGAGAAGAACTATAGCCATTACTACTGAGTAAATGTTTAAAAAGGAGAAAAGGTATTAGGTGGGCTTCTAAAAGTATGACACTGTGCCTGCCAAGAATCATTTAATGAACAATACCCTGTCCCTGGCGTCAAGAATTCCATAGAAAAATAAAGATGTCATACATAAATATGAGCATAATGGAAAGTAGAATATTATAAGAGGTAGGGGAAAGGCAAATCACGATGTGATTGTAATTGAAAGAAGTCTCTGCCTATTTTCTTTGTTGAAGGAAAACTTCATGAATCATGATGTTTTTACTGATTTTTAAAATGAAGAAGTTTCCCCTGGGAGACTATTGAGAATAATAGGTATTTTTGGGAGGAGAGTAACTTAAGTAAATGAGTACACAGAAAATCCCAAGTTTACCTGGAAACAGGGAATAGTCTACTTTGGTTAAAGCATATGGTTTTCATAGGAGAGAGTATGAGATAAGGTAAGAAAATATGAGAAAATCTTCTAGGTAACTGTGAGTACTAGACTAAGAAATATTGGTTCTCCTCAAAAGTCACTTGAAAGCTATCAGAAGGTGCGAAGCAATAGGAATAAAAGATATTTCAGGAAGATNATTTGGAATGGTATGTACGACATTGAAAAAATAATTTAAAATTAGTTTTTCAAGGCTGAAAATTGCATTAATACTTTGGCAGTGGAAAAGCTTTCTGGATTCAGAAGACTCTTAAGCTGCTGAGCACTTGGTGATTTCCTGAAGATGTTTTTAACCTTTTGTGTTGTTCATATTTCCCAGGAAATTTTAGACAACCTTAAACTTAAATGGTGTATTGTCCTACATTTAAAAGTTGCTCAAGGTCCATCAGAAGACTGAGGTGGATTTGTACTCCCCAGTGTGCTCATTTTTCACTCTTGAAATGGCAGAAACCACTAGTAGTATTTTCTGTTTTTTTTAA
>NW_007726218.1:839659-841456 GCF_000696425.1 Galeopterus variegatus | reverse complement strand
AGGTAAATATCTATTATTAAACTGTGATAAAGGAAAAGAAAATATTGCATGAAAGAACCCAATTATTGAGGAGGTGAGTTAATTCATTTAATCGTTACCTTTTGGAATCGCATGATGTCGCTGTCTACTAAGAAGTTCTATCCAGCCAAGGTCCAAAGGCGCTTCTATAACAGTATTTGTCTCTAATGCCTGAACAATGGCAGATGCTGCGGTATTAGATTAAAAGACCTGAGACAATACAATCGTTCATCTTTATATCAAGACAAAATTTTCTAATAGGAATAAAACGAGTACTTAACATGGTGTTTTTCTGGCGAGGAGACTCGAGATCCCGGCGCCTGCTGCTCTCGCTTCTGCTCCTCGCAGCCTGGGAGGCAGGGAGCGGCCAGATCCACTACTNAGTCACTTGAAAGCTATCAGAAGGTGCGAAGCAATAGGAATAAAAGATATTTCAGGAAGATGGCTGTAAGGATTAAGTGAAGGATTAATGAGGTTGGGAAAGACAAGGTGACACAATAAAGCTGTTGGAATAGTCAAGGAGAGCAGCAATTATAAAAACTCAGATACCAAACTTGGAAAGCATTGGAATACAAACGTAATTATTTTACTTGCAGTTGGGAACAAATTAGCTCTGTTTCGTAGATCCAAAAAGGATAAAATACTCCAAGAAGCAAGTAAAGGACTGCTCTATGTATGATGGATGAATACCAGCATTTATCAAATGAAATAAACATATTAAAAAAGGAATAATCTAAGTCACCTTTGAGATTGTAAAAAGAAGCACGAATTTACGAAACACAAAGCTTAGAAAGGATGGAAAGTGTAAATAAATATGTGAATCCTGAACTCCTGAAATAGCATATAAAAATTCTGATGAAGAGAGAAATTCAGAACTTTTCTCTCAAAAAGCTCACTTAATACAAATTCTTCCTTGTCAAAGATTCCAAAAATCTTCTATTATTTTGTTTTCTTGAGAAAGGTATCTGAATAAATGCTTATATTCTGTGCCTCCTCTTAAAACAGTAACTTCCTAAGTTTCTCTTCCCTTAGTAGATTCTTGAAATCCTGGGTCCCCAGAGAGTCCAGTAGTTTTCTTAATAGGGGATACTGAATCTAAGAATATGGAGTTTCTTGAACACTAGAACAAAGGAATTTAAACTTAGGATTGGTTAAGTGATAAATTTTATTGTCACTGAGGTTTCTATCTGTATTTAAAACTGGAAAAAAGCTTTTCTAAGGCACGAGAAAGTCACAATTATGGTCACACTAAATATGCAAAGGCCATTAATTACCTAAGAATGCCTCCAGAAGAGTGAGAAAGGTGGTCCTATACTTTAACAATAATGAAGAAAAAAATTCAGAGTTTGAAATAAAACTTTTCATATTATTAAAATAAAGATAATATTGTAATTCGTACTTACTATTTGGACCACATGATGTCGCTCTTTACCGCGAACTTCTTTCGTACTCAACAAAACGAAGTCATTCGTCTTCCCATCCAAGACGCTCGGCTCTTTCACTCTTCAGATGCTCAACAATGGCCAGCAAGTCAGGACTGCAATGAAGGTATACCAAGATTCCTCTACATTTTGAGGCAAGTTTCGCTGATTAGAACAAAACGCCAATAAACTGAAATGGTATACTCCAGCGGATGCGACCAACGGGCCCGAAACCTACCGCTGTTTATTATAATTCTAGCAGCCTGGGAGGCAGGGAGCGGCCAGGTCCACTACTCCGTCCCCGAGGAGGCCAAACACGGCACCTTCGTGGGCCGCATCGCGCAGGACCTGGGGCTGG
>NW_007726218.1:837763-838950 GCF_000696425.1 Galeopterus variegatus | reverse complement strand
GCAGCATCCACCTGGAGGTGATCGTGGACAGGCCGCTGCAGGTTTTCCATGTGGAGGTGGAAGTGAAGGACATTAACGACAACCCGCCTGCATTCCCCGCGACACAAAAGAGTCTGTTTATCGCGGAATCCAGGCCGCTTCACTCTCGGTTTCCACTAGAGGGCGCTTCCGATGCAGATAGCGGCGAGAACGCTCTGCTGACTTACAGACTGAGCCCCAATGAGTACTTCACTCTGGACGTGCCAACCAACCACGCGCAGGTAAAACCTCTTGGACTTGTGTTAGGGAAACCTTTGGACAGGGAAGAAACTCCGGAGCTGCATTTATTGCTCACGGCCACCGATGGAGGCAAGCCCGAGCTGACTGGCACTGTCGAGGTACTCGTCACAGTGCTGGACGCCAATGACAATGCCCCAGTTTTTGACAGAACACTCTATACGGTGAAGTTACCAGAAAATGTCTCTATTGGAACGCTGGTGATTAACCCCAATGCCTCCGATTTAGACGAAGGCTTGAATGGGGATATTATTTACTCATTCTCTAGTGATGTTTCTCCAGAAATAAAATCCAAGTTCCACATTGACGCCATAAGTGGGGAAATTACGGTGATAGGACTTATTGATTTCGAAGAAAGGAAAGCTCACAAAATTCTAGTAGAGGCTATCGACAAAGGCTTTCCACCACTGGCTGGTCATTGTACAGTTCTTGTGGAAGTTGTGGACGCTAATGACAATGCTCCACAACTGATTATCACTTCCCTGTCTCTCCCTATCTCAGAGGATGCTCAGCCAGGCAGAGTAATCACCTTGATTAGTGTGTCCGACCGCGACTCAGATGCTAATGGGTTGGTGACCTGCTCCCTGACACCCCACGTCCCTTTCAAACTGGTGTCCACCTTCAAGAATTACTATTCGTTGGTATTAGATAGTGCTCTGGACCGCGAGAGCGTGTCACTTTATAACTTGGTGGTGACAGCGCGGGACGGGGGCTCGCCTTCGCTGTGGGCCACGGCCAGCGTGTCCGTGGAGGTGGCCGACGTGAACGACAACGCGCCGGCGTTCGCGCAGCCCGAGTACACGGTGTTCGTGAAGGAGAACAACCCGCCCGGCTGCCACATCTTCACGGTGTCGGCGCGGGACGCGGACGCGCAGGAGAACGCGCTGGTGTCCTACTCGCTGGTGGAGCGG
>NW_007726218.1:834643-836643 GCF_000696425.1 Galeopterus variegatus | reverse complement strand
TGACGGCCACGGCCACCGTGCTGGTGTCGCTGGTGGAGAGCGGCCAGGCGCCGAAGGCCTCCTCTCGGGCGTTGGCGGGCGCCCCGGGCCCGGAGGCTGCGCTGGTGGATCTCAACGTGTATCTGATCGTCGCCATCTGCGCGGTGTCCAGCCTGTTGGTGCTGACGCTGCTGCTGTACATGGCACTGAGGTGCTCGGCGCCGCTCACAGAGAGCGCGAATGGACAGGGGAAGGCCACTTTGGTGTGCTCCAGCGCGGTGGGGAGCTGGTCGTACTCGCAGCAGAAGAGGCAGAGAGTGTCGTCTGGGGAGGAGCCACCTAGGAGGGATCTCATGGCCTTCAGCCCCAGTCTCCCTCAGGGTCCCAGCTCTACAGAAAACGTGAGTCTTAAAATAATCTTGTTTCCAACAACTCTAAAAATAAATATTTTAGGTTTTTTACCTAAATATTTCTTAGCTAATTTCTTATTTTCTTTTCTGATGGATTTGTATATACTTAATTTAAATTTTTCCAGTTTGTGTTCTATTTGCGCTAATTAATTCTTTATAATTATATTGATGTTTAATATGTACTTTCAGTTTTGATGCATGTAGTCCTTTAGATCAGAATATATAATTTATTTTGGTTATTTTCTATTTTTGGATGAAGATTTTGCAAATCGGAATAATGGATTCACCCTCCTTTTATTCTACAGTGGATTTTCAAAGTTAAACATTTACATGTCCACACTTTGCTCTTCAATCTTTGTAAATGCTGTAGTATAAAATATGGCAGATATATTTTCACCTAATATTTATCCTATGTGTTGTCCTCATTTTATAAAAACATATAAGTGTTTTAATATCATCTATTTAATTTTGCCTTTTTGTGTTTGGTCTACAACTTGAATTATTTTAATTTATTACACCAATTTATCTTCTCCTCTTCAATCATATTTGTATAGCTCTGACTTCTGTTTTACTTACTTTATAGAATTGCATTTGCCATTTTCATGATGAATGAATAATTATTAAAAGCACAGTTTAAATGGCAGTTCAATGGCATTTTTGTCATGGTCATTGTACATTAAAAATTTGAAGGAATTGAATCTAGCATATAGTGAAAAGTTTCCTTGTTACCTCAAACCCTAAAGAGTTCACTTCATCTCTCTGAATTCCTGAAGAAGTTTCAGTTTCTTTTGTATTTCCCAAGACTATAGGTGTGTCCAATCTACTTTTCTTTCTTTTGGTGGGTGGCTGGTACAGGGACCTGGGATCTGAGCCCTTGACCCTGGTGTTCTAAGGTGGAGCTCTAACCAACTGAGCTAAGTACCAGACCCGACCTTTCTTTTTTAAAAAACAAGTGATTGCACATTAAACTCACCCTTCTGCACTTTGCATTTTTGCACTTTACATTACATATTGGTTTTTACGACATAATTTTTCATAAGAGCTTTCTCATTCTTTTTGGTCATTTGTTTTCTCATTTAAAAATATCTGCTTCTTGTTTTATTGTATGGGTACCTTAAGATTTATTCATCCAGTTTTCTATTATGGACATTAGTGGAACAATAACTTAATTATCCAAACCTGTATTTAGAAAAGTTTACATATACAGTAATTTGATTGGTTAAAAATAATTGCCATCGTTCACAGTTGGTAAAATCCTAACATACTTTAAGCTGTTATTTTAAGATACCTTGCTTTTTTTGTTTTCAATGTGAGTAAATGTAGAGGTATACAAAGTCAAGAACTTGTCCAACAATCATTAGAATTATTTGCCATCAAGCAGTAAATTTGAATTCACCATAAGCAGACTAAACTTATAGCTCCTGTTGCAAGAGTAATCAGTTTTGTAGGAAAAAAAATCTATAAATATTCTAGACAGCAAGAAATAGAAATTGAAATTCTGCTTTTATTTCTTTGCTTATTTTTATTTTATTCTTACATGCATATACTTAAAAAAAACACAACCTTCCTAGCATATTACTAAGAAAAATTTTAAATCCTACTTATTTTGGG
>NW_007726218.1:831881-833719 GCF_000696425.1 Galeopterus variegatus | reverse complement strand
AGCTCCTGTTGCAAGAGTAATCAGTTTTGTAGGAAAAAAAATCTATAAATATTCTAGACAGCAAGAAATAGAAATTGAAATTCTGCTTTTATTTCTTTGCTTATTTTTATTTTATTCTTACATGCATATACTTAAAAAAAACACAACCTTCCTAGCATATTACTAAGAAAAATTTTAAATCCTACTTATTTTGGGAAGGACTAGAAGTTGATAGGGGATCCTCCTTAGTACCCCATTTTGTGTTCACCAACCATTATTACTTTTGTTTTGAAAGCATATTATTCTTCAGAAATTCAGTCTCTTTGACTTATGTGATGACTATGAATTTTTTTCTTCTTGCTAATTCTCACAGAGATATTGAACAATGCTATTTTCCTTACAAAATCTTTGCTATCATTTACAATCAATTGTACAGGGAGTTTTTGAGTAAATAAGTGAGGACAAATAGAAGCAGTTTCACAGAAAGTGACCTTATTTCTCCTTTCCATTTTACTTGCTTTTTTGTAAGGATTTTTTTTTAAAAGATGACTGGTAAGGGGATCCCAACCCTTGACTTGGTGTTGTCAGCACCATGCTCTCCCAAGTGAGCAAACCGGCCATCCCTATATAGGGATCCGAACCCTTGGCCTTGGTGTTATCAGCACAAAACTCTCCCAAGTGAGCCATGGGCAGCCCTTTTGTAAGGATTTTGTAGGAATTCAAAGGAGATATTGATCACATGCAAGGGTCATTTGTAAGGAATACTTGGAGAATTTACTTTTGAGGTAAATTTTGAAGGGTGAATAGAGTTGACATACAAAGATGAAGTAATAGAAGAAAAACCTTGAACAAAGTGTGTGTCAAGGAAGATGCAACGTCTTTTCTGTAAAATATAATTCATATTAGAAAATGGTTAAGATAACACTGAGAAGAGTGGCTCATGGTCACATATTGTATCTCTCAGATGAGAGTCTAATGTCTTGATATTTGTTCAATAGAAAGAAAAACTGCTAGAGGTTTTAGTGCAATACAATGAAAACTGTACTCAAGAGGACAAAAATTATGATACATCATAGGAGACATTGGATGTAGGCAAACTTTAAATGTGGTAGGCATGGAAAAGGTAAGTCTAAAGTAAGTCTGAAGAATGGCCATGCTATAAAAATTGTGATCCTTATAGATTTGGGGATAATTATCATTTAGATATTCTTTTGATTATAATCAACTAGTTTTGTAGGTAATGTTAGGGTGCACTAGTAAAAATTTCAAGTAGAAAATAAAAGTAGGTGAGTGTAGATATGGATTTAAGAATATGTCAAATAATAGGCCAGTTTGAAGGCACAGAAGTAGATAGAAACACTTAAAAGGATTGGAATACATAAGAAGGCTAAAGTCATAATTTTGGAAAATATTCATATTTTGGAGTAGCAGAAAGATGAAAAACCGACAGAGAAGATCAATGGTAGAAATACTCCTAGGGTTTACAGTGACAGAAATCTACAAAGAAAAATGTTTTAAGTGAGAGACCTATTTTAATAAGCTACAGAGATAGTAAGAAATATTGTAAAGAATATGGACTTACTTTTTTAATATATTACTAAATAAAAAAGGTTAGGGAATTTGACATTCATTGAATTTTAAAAGCAGAAATTTAACAATTATCCAGAGGAAATAAGGTGAAATATACAATATTTAGAATTTTTTGCTCATCTCAGAGTAATATATATCAGTGTTTCCAGTATCCAGAAAAATGTGGACACATTTCTTCTACACGAAAGTGTAAAAGATAAGTTTATACCTCTAATATCCATGACATATCTAGATCATACTTAAATTTATTGCTAATTGATAGTGATATT
>NW_007726218.1:823186-831743 GCF_000696425.1 Galeopterus variegatus | reverse complement strand
ACCTTCGTGGGCCGCATCGCGCAGGACCTGGGGCTGGAGCTGGCGGAGCTGGTGCCGCGCCAGTTCCGGGTGGCGTCCAAAGGCAGAGAGGACATTCTGGAGGTAAATCTGCAGAATGGCGTTTTGTTTGTGAATTCTCGGATCGACCGGGAGGAGCTGTGCGGGCGGAGCGCGGAGTGCAGCATCCACCTGGAGGTGATCGTGGACAGGCCGCTGCAGGTTTTCCATGTGGAGGTGGAGGTGAAGGACATTAACGACAACCCGCCGGTGTTCCCAGTAAAGGAACAAAAGCTGTTTGTTTCAGAATCCAGAATGCCAGATTCGCGGTTTCCGCTAGAGGGCGCGTCGGATGCGGATATTGGAGCTAACTCCGTTTTAACCTATAGGCTTGGCTCTAATGATTACTTCATGCTGGATGTGAAATCAAAGAACGATGAGAATAAACTGGTTGAGCTCGTATTAAAAAAGTCTTTGGACAGAGAGGAAGTTTCTGAACATAACTTATTCCTGACGGCCACCGACGGAGGCAAACCTGAGCTCACTGGCGCTGTTCAGCTGCTGGTCACTGTGCTGGACGTGAACGACAATGCTCCCAGTTTCGAACAGTCTGAATATGAAGTAAGAATATTCGAAAATGCAGACAACGGGACAACACTTATCAGACTGAATGCTTCTGATCGGGATGAAGGTGCGAATGGGGCAATTTCATACTCTTTTAATAGCCTTGTTTCACCCACGGTCATTGACCGGTTTATTATAGATCCGAACACTGGAGAGGTAGCCATTCAAGGGAATTTGGATTTTGAACAAGTGAATTTATATAAAATCCGCATTGATGCGACGGACAAAGGCCACCCTCCAATGGTGGGTCATTGCACGGTTTTAGTGAAAGTTTTGGATAAAAATGATAACGTCCCTCAGATTGCATTGACTTCCTTATCGCTGCCCGTCCGAGAGGACGCTCAGTTCGGTACTGTCATTGCCCTAATCAGCGTGTCCGACCTCGACTCAGGCGTCAACGGACACGTCACCTGCTCCCTAACACCTCACGTCCCCTTCAAGCTGGTTTCCACCTTCAAGAATTACTATTCACTGGTGCTGGACAGCACCCTGGACCGCGAGAGTGTGTCTGCCTATGAGTTGGTGGTGACAGCGCGGGACGGGGGCTCGCCTTCGCTGTGGGCCACCGCCAGCGTGTCCGTGGAGGTGGCCGACGTGAACGACAACGCGCCGGCGTTCGCGCAGCCCGAGTACACGGTGTTCGTGAAGGAGAACAACCCGCCCGGCTGCCACATCTTCACGGTGTCGGCGCGGGACGCGGACGCGCAGGAGAACGCGCTGGTGTCCTACTCGCTGGTGGAGCGGCGGGTGGGCGAGCGTGCGCTGTCGAGCTACGTGTCGGTGCACGCGGAGAGCGGCAAGGTGTACGCGCTGCAGCCGCTGGACCACGAGGAGCTGGAGCTGCTGCAGTTCCAGGTGAGCGCGCGCGACGCTGGCGTGCCGCCTCTGGGCAGCAACGTGACGCTGCAGGTGTTCGTGCTGGACGAGAACGACAATGTGCCCGCGCTGCTGGCGTCTCGGGCTGGAGGCTCTGGCGGGGCGGTGAGCGAGCTGGTGCCGCGGTCGGTGGGCGCGGGCCACGTGGTGACGAAGGTGCGCGCGGTGGACGCCGACTCGGGCTACAACGCGTGGCTGTCGTACGAGCTGCAGCCGGCGGCGGGCGGTGCGCGCAGCCCGTTCCGCGTGGGGCTGTACACGGGCGAGATCAGCACGACGCGCGCCCTGGACGAGGCGGACGCTCCGCTTCAGCGCCTGCTGGTGCTGGTGAAGGACCACGGCGAGCCGGCGCTGACGGCCACGGCCACCGTGCTGGTGTCGCTGGTGGAGAGCGGCCAGGCGCCGAAAGCCTCCTCTCGGGCGTTGGAGGGCGCCCCGGGCCCGGAGGCTACTCTGGTAGATGTCAACGTGTATCTGATCGTCGCCATCTGCGCTGTGTCCAGCCTGTTGGTGCTGACGCTGCTGGTGTACACGGCGCTGAGGTGCTCGGCGCCACCCACCGATGTCGCGTGCGGACCTGGGAAGGCCACGCTGGTGTGCTCCAGCGCGGTGGGGAGCTGGTCGTACTCGCAGCAGAGGCGGCAGAGGGTGTGCTCTGGGGAGGGGCCGCCCAAGACCGACCTCATGGCCTTTAGCCCCAGCCTTCCACCCTGTCCAGGATCAGGGGATGCAGTCGAAGAGCAAGATTTAAATGTGGAACATGGTGTCAAAGTAAGTCCATTTATATTTAGAAATTATAAGTTATGTTTTGAAAATTTTATAGTTATTTTAAAGCATTATTTATGTTTATTTTTTGGTGTATTTTACTGTCAACATCAGATGGTATAGGTTTAAAATTTTTATAATTAATTTTTATTTCTAATTGGTGTGATGAATTATTAACTATACTTCACAAGTTGAATTTGTCCTCAAATTCAAATTATCATTCTATAATTATTCTTTGTAGTGAGTACTGATTTTAGCCTTGGTAACACCAGTCATCTCTGAACAATATTCTA
Source organism: Galeopterus variegatus (assembly GCF_000696425.1). Classification (NCBI taxonomy): domain Eukaryota; kingdom Metazoa; phylum Chordata; class Mammalia; order Dermoptera; family Cynocephalidae; genus Galeopterus; species Galeopterus variegatus. Next base: position 829,188 of record NW_007726218.1, on the reverse strand, counting down.
ACGTTCTCCGTAGTAATTAGAAAAATGTATTCCTCTAAAGTGTTCATTCTTTCGTGAATGTACACTGAACTTTTAACCTTATTCCATATGCAGTTCTTTGAAATTTGCTTCTAAATATTAACTTGTCCTTATATGTATTTTATTCGCCTTATTATGTCAGTTTATTCATCTTAATTTCTGCCTTTAGTGTCAGTTAGTCACAAGTATTCATTTTCTCTATTACCTTTTTAAACAGTTTAGTGATAAAGTACAGAATAATTGCTTTTTAAAACTTAGTTTTTATTTCTTCCTAATATTATTATAAGTCAGCTAAAAATAAAAACATGGGGACAAATAGGAAATGCTTCTTTCTTTTTAAAAAAACTTAAATACATACAATTTTTTCAATTATACCTTAATAAATTTGGAAAAATTATTTTAAACTTACATACAGTAAAATCTAGTAATGCTCCTTTTCAGTACAATATCTTTTAGGACAATTTACTATTTGGAGATAGGTTTTTTTACTGTTTGATGTTTTTTACAGTCTTGTCAATAATTTAACATTTTTTTGAGCATCTATGTTTAAATATAATTGTTTCTATTCTGACAAATATATACTAAACTCTAATCATTTGTATTGAGTAAAATACTACCAGTCCTTTGTATGTGAGTTAGAATACTATCAAAAATATTTTACATTAAATTTGCATTTAATATATGACAGAAACATATTTCAATCAGAAAAACTGTATACAGTAATTCCATTGAGGCAGACTGAATGTATAGTTTATATTCATTACACAGAATATTCAGGAAAATCAGGATTTATTAATTAATTCATGCAGAAATATTTAGTATTATGGAATAAATCTTTGAAAAGTTGAAGATATTTGGTCTTCTTGTCTTTCAACGTTTTCATTCTTTTAGGACTTTTTCTTGTCTTTTTATCTTTGCTTCATGTGACTGTTTTACCTACCTTGATATTAAATACCCATTAGATTTTGAGCATATTCTTTGGAGGGAGTGGTGGAATTAATGGAAGGGAATAAAGGTTTCCAGGACTCTGAATTTATATAATTTGTTAATAATTTTTATTAACATAGTTCTTATCTTTTTATCACTTATGAGCCACTTCTATTATCATTTATGATCACATTTTATTCTCTTGGCACAATTGAAAGTAATCTAAAAGGGTTTGATTTTATATTTCTCATAATGCCAGTCCATGCCTAGCATTTTATTTTTTTAATTTTAATTTTAATTTTTAATTTTTTTTGGCACAATTGAAAGTAATCTAAAAGGGTTTGATTTTATATTTCTCATAATGCCAGTCCATGGCTAGCATTTTATTTTTTTAATTTTAATTTTAATTTTTAATTTTTTTGGGGGGGAGTCGTTGAGTAGCCGTTACAGGGAACTAAACCCTTGACCTTGATGTTACAAAGCTGTGCTCTAACCAGTTGTGCTAACCGGCCAGCTCCCATGCCTAGCATTATATTTGTTTATTAAAAACGTATTAGAAAAAAGAATTATTTTAATTTAGTTCTCAACTTTAGGAACTCTTGTCTTTCTTATATGCTATCTTCATTCTACTGTTTGAATACAGTTTGGAGTTTTTTCTTTGTGAAAGTGATCTTACTCTTACATTTCCTATTCTGTCTGTTACCTTGTTCTTAGGTATAACTTTAATTACTGAATTCTTCTTCTAAATGTTTAACTGGTTTTTACAATGTACCATAAACAGAAACAAAGGTCCTCTCCACCCCCTGGCATTGTATTTGACAACTCATCGTTTCGTTTAATTGATACTTGAATTTCATTTTGGGCTCGTGCTTTTCACAAAGAAGGAGTCTAAATCTATTTCTTATATGCTAATACTTTTCACTATTTTATCTATGATAATGCTTTTTAGCTACTAAATATTTCTTAAATTGAAAGTCATCAGAGCTTAGTTATTAAGCACTGTGGGTTCTGAAGTTTCCTGTATCAAACTCCTCTGTCAATTTTTGTATGTGTAGCCTTTGCTAAAGCATTTGTAGTTCAGTTCCTTGGTTATACATTTATGCATTATAAATGTGAATTCTACTGTGTAGACTTTTTAGAATCAAGTTAGTATTTATAAGTTGTTTATGATAAAATCCAGCAAGTGCTAAGTACAAGAGAAAATTTAGTTGTTATTTTCAAGAGGAAAAGAAAGTAATGATTATGAAAAGAAAACCTAAGCTGTCAGAAGGTCATTATGGTCTTCCATATTAATTTTATTTTATATAAAAATTGTCTTTTGTGAAATCATTTTTGGATTAACCCAGGATGTCTCAATATGTTTAATGCTGTGTGATAGAATTTAAAATCTAAAAGTTAGTTTTTATAGGTTTTGGAAAGTCAAATTAGCACCACGGATGTGAAAAAAAGTTTTTGGATCTTTAAAGGTTAAAATATCCTTCAAGGAAAGTCTGGAGTACTGATGTGGATTGTTGCATCTTTTTCTATATTTACAAGTTGCCAGAGGTCTTTCAGAATTCTGAGTAGGTGTCTGAAATCTCTACGTGTTTCATTCCAATAGAGTTTTCTCTTTCTTAAAAAGAAATATACAATACTGTTTTGATGATAATTTAAAATCATTTTAGGTTACAGTTCTACTAATGAAGGAAATAAATTATTTGTGTAGATAGTATTATAGAATAACTTTTAAAACATACTTTCTTAGCAAGTAGAGAAAACGATAGTCACCAGTCTTCATTAAACATTAAATACAGTCCTTACAGTTCTCTGAAATATGTCATTATAATCAGGAATTACTGAATTATCAAGACTAAGACTCTTCAAAAGTTTGAGGTAAAATAAGGAATATGAGTCATAGAATGCAAGGAAGATATTATAACAGGCACAAAAGAGGTAAATCATAGTAAGCTTGGAGGTGAAAGAAAATCACTTCCTATTTGGGTTTGGAAGGAATATTTGAAGGGGCATGTCACTTTCAATGGTTTTTAAATGGGTAAATTTCCCTTGGGAGAATATTATGGGGAATAATGGACATTTCTGTGAAGGAGAAAACATAAGCAAACTTGAAGTTACAGAGAAGCATCGACGTGACTGGAAACATGAAATAGTCTAGTTTGGTTAAGATATATGGTTTGCATAGAATAAAGGCAGAAAGAATAATGTGAGAAAATTTCTTGATTTTGAGTACTAGTCTAAGTGACTTTGAGTAGTAGATTAAGGAATTTGGATTCTCTTCAGAAGTAATTGGAAGTTATCAAATTATTTTGAGCAAAATAAATCAACAAAATAAATCAATTCAAGAAGATTGAATGGGAAGACAGACTAGGGAGCTACTGCAATAATCCTGGATAAAAGCAATTAGTTAAAAGCTCATCTTAGGTTGTTATGAGTAAGAATATGAAGTAAAATACAGATATACAAAAACATTGTAAACTGTCATATTTTTGCCATTTGACTTAAGAAGCACTAAAAGCTAGATTTAATGAGTCTACTTGAATTTTAGAATGAGAAACTACAACTCACAAGAGAGCTTTGTAGAACCTAGGCAGGAAAAGAATCCCAATCATATGGTTAAAAACAGAAATTGCCCGAAGTACTAAGAGTGAACAGTAATGAAATTAAAACCATTATGAAAAGACATAATACAAACTAGATTGAATGTTGATTAAAAATATAGAATATTTTCTCCCATGCAAGATCTTTTCTTCTCTCTTTTTTGGTTTTGTGTGTGTGTGTGTGTGTGTGTGTGTGTGTGTGTGTGTTTAAATTTTCTTGTCTTTGCAAAGCAATATTTTAGGACAAAGTCTTACTTTTCTTGGAATATTTTATACATCTTCAATTCATAAAATTACTGAAGAAAACTACCTCAATTGGTTGCTCATACTTTCTTTAGACATGAGCATGTTTCTTTTTTATCAGTAGATTTCTGTGCTTCTGGAGTCACCAGGGATACTGGCTCATCGAGTTTTCTTACACCAGAATCTTAGATTAGAAACATAGGAGATTCTGAATTGCAGGTAAAAGAATGTACCAGTTTAAATTTCGTGGTTGTTTAATTAAAAATTTTAATCGTCTCTTCATTTTGTCGTTATTTTTAAATTACGTGGAGTTTTCTCAGGCATGAGAAAGCCATGATCATGGTCATACCAAACTTTTAGAGCTAGTCTGTCCGCTAAGAATGCCTTCAGCAAGAGAAACGTGGTCTTGTATTTCAACAATAATTAATTGAGAAAAAAATCAGAGCATGAAATAAAGTTTTACAGTACAACTGCGGAATGTTGATTCACGGAATTTGTACTTACTCTTCCGGCCGCATGATGTCCCTCTTTGCCGTGACGTTCTCTCTGATTCAAGGCAAAAACAGCCATCCTTTTCCCCATCGGAAAGACGCTCCATTCTTTCTTACCTTCCCTGTGTTGAACAACGGCGAACACAAAACGATGGGACTGACGGGATCAGATGATTTCTCTTAATTTTGAGGCAATTTTTACTAATTAAAAAAACACCGAGTTTATGAAATGTTGTACTCAGGTCGAGGAGACCCAGAGGGCCGGCACCTACTGCTTTTGCTTCTGCTCCTCGCAATCTGGGAAGTAGGGACAGGCCAGCTCCGCTACTCGGTCCCCGAAGAAGCCGAACACGGCACCTTCGTGGGCCGCATCGCGCAGGACCTGGGGCTGGAGCTGGCGGAGCTGGTGCCGCGCCTGTTTCAGCTGGATTCCAAAGCGCCTGCTGCTCTCGCTTCTGCTCCTCGCAGCCTGGGAGGCAGGGAGCGGCCAGATCCACTATTCGGTCCCCGAGGAGGCCAAACACGGCACCTTCGTGGGCCGCATCGCGCAGGACCTGGGGCTGGAGCTGGCGGAGCTGGTGCCGCGCCGGTTCCGGGTGGCGTCCAAAGGCCGCGCGGACCTTCTGGAGGTAAATCTGCAGAATGGCGTTTTGTTTGTGAATTCTCGGATCGACCGGGAGGAGCTGTGCGGGCGGAGCGCGGAGTGCAGCATCCACCTGGAGGTGATCGTGGACAGGCCGCTGCAGGTTTTCCATGTGGAGGTGGAAGTGAAGGACATTAACGACAACCCGCCTGCATTCCCCGCGACACAAAAGAGTCTGTTTATCGCGGAATCCAGGCCGCTTCACTCTCGGTTTCCACTAGAGGGCGCTTCCGATGCAGATAGCGGCGAGAACGCTCTGCTGACTTACAGACTGAGCCCCAATGAGTACTTCACTCTGGACGTGCCAACCAACCACGCGCAGGTAAAACCTCTTGGACTTGTGTTAGGGAAACCTTTGGACAGGGAAGAAACTCCGGAGCTGCATTTATTGCTCACGGCCACCGATGGAGGCAAGCCCGAGCTGACTGGCACTGTCGAGGTACTCGTCACAGTGCTGGACGCCAATGACAATGCCCCAGTTTTTGACAGAACACTCTATACGGTGAAGTTACCAGAAAATGTCTCTATTGGAACGCTGGTGATTAACCCCAATGCCTCCGATTTAGACGAAGGCTTGAATGGGGATATTATTTACTCATTCTCTAGTGATGTTTCTCCAGAAATAAAATCCAAGTTCCACATTGACGCTGTAAGTGGGGAAATTACGGTGATAGGACTTATTGATTTCGAAGAAAGGAAAGCTCACAAAATTCTAGTAGAGGCTATCGACAAAGGCTTTCCACCACTGGCTGGTCATTGTACAGTTCTTGTGGAAGTTGTGGACGCTAATGACAATGCTCCACAACTAACTGTTAAAACGCTCTGGCTCCCCGTAAAAGAGGACGCACAGCAGGGGACAGCTATTGCTCTGATCAGCGTGACTGACCTAGATGCAGGTGCAAATGGACACGTCACCTGTTCCCTGACACCTTCTGTCCCCTTTAAGCTGGTTTCCACCTTCAAGAACTACTATTCGTTGGTGTTGGACAGCGCCCTGGACCGCGAGAGTGTGTCTGCCTATGAGGTGGTGGTGACAGCGCGGGACGGGGGCTCGCCTTCGCTGTGGACCACGGCCAGCGTGTCCGT
>NW_007726218.1:816054-822309 GCF_000696425.1 Galeopterus variegatus | reverse complement strand
GTCCAGCCTGTTGGTGCTGACACTGCTGCTGTACACGGCGCTGAGGTGCTCTGCGCCACCCATCGAGGTCGCGTGCGAACCTGGGAAGGCCACGCTGGTGTGCTCCAGCGCGGTGGGGAGCTGGTCGTACTCGCAGCAGAGGAGGCAGAGGGTGTGCTCTGGGGAGGAGCCACCGAAGGCCGACCTCATGGCCTTCAGCCCAGGACTTCTTCCGTGTCCTGGATCTGCAGATGGAATGGGAGAAACACCTGCTCTTTTGGACTCCGCTGGGAAGGTGGGTTGACCTAGCATTTTGTTTATGTGTATAATTATTTATTTAGCCTTTAAATATTTTTATTACTTCCTATGGTACATTTAAATCTTTTTTATTTATTTTTGAGGAGTCTACAGATTATTTTAGTTTTCAAAAGTGAACCCCTTAAATTTAAAGGAGACTTTCGTGTTTTGACTTTCCAAATGAGAGTCGTCATAAACTGTACATTAAACAAATATTTATTGGGTGCTGAATCAATTGTATTTAGAACCTGGGATGAGAGTGTCATTGAATTCTTAATACTGAGCTTTTATAGCAACTAAAAACTATTAGGTGTGAAAACCAATTTGGTTATTCATTCAGTAAACCTCAACACCACTGTATCATTTATTCATTTCTAAATTATGAACTGTATTTTATTGTTTATAAGAAACCCTAGCAGAAATATATAGTAACTGTTACTTGTTAAGTTTTTAGTTCTACATTTCTCTGGTTCCAGCGTTTCTAAAGATGTGGTTCTTCAGCACCCCTCCATATCTATTACTTTAATAAGGAACTTCCCCTAAACTCTAAAAAACAGTTGCTCCACTTTAGGAATCCAATTCTGTCAATAAATGTTACAATGTAGACCTCATTTTGACTTTTATAAAATATGTTTCTAAATTTCTGACAATTTGAAGTATAAGAAAATGTTGATGGATGATCTTTTCTACACTTAGAAATTTTCTTGAAATTCATTTTTCTCCTGATATTGGAGAAAATATTTTCTGACTGGTTCTTTCTTCAAAAAGACATTCTTCCTTTTATTGAAATTTTCTCAGTTTAGTGATAAAATGCTGAAGCATGGAAAGATTCTAAACTTTGAGTTCTCTTGAAATTCTTAGTTTCTAATATAGAAAATATGGCTACCAGTTTAGACGAGGATTTACTTTTTCGGTCAGCAGTCAACAGTCAGGAATCTGGATATGAGATTGTACACCATTAAAGTCACTGCATATTACATTTATATTTTCTGGATTGTAGTTTGTGACTTTCAAATTGGTGATTCTTCACACTGTACCTATATTACAAGGTATCTTTTTGTTTACTAACTTATGTTTTAGAAACTTCACTTGTACTCATGCTTAGCTTTCATTATGTGATTTATATTTATCTTGTAGCTATTTTATTTATGTTGTGTCAGGTATTATATAAGGTATTCTTTAATTAGAAGATCAGCAGAGCAAAATAAGAGTGGCCTTGAGTATAGAGCCACAATAATAACTATAAAAATGAAAGTAAAATTTATTTAAAATCAAATATTTTAGAATGTTTTCCTTTCCCTCTAAAATATATGTTTGGAATATGCTACAACAGTCTTTTTTTTATCTTTCTTCATTTTATGTCTTTCAAAACTTTAGTAGTCTCTGAGCCCTTGTCATTAAACCTGTTTTTTTCTATCAGCACAACTCACCTTGAATCCAGTCCTATACTTTCAAGTATCTCTGTCTGTGCATGTTTTTCAGGTTCCATGTGCCATCTGAACCTGGGGCCAAGTGTTTGATTATGTGATATGGACTGAGGGGTGCTATAAATGTTATTTGCAAAATAACCATAAACAAAAAACAAAAACAAAAAACCTCCTCTAATTTCTTAGACCTAGTATTTATTGAGCCTTTATTATATCCTCCTTAATTAAAATTTTATTTCTTATTATTGATGGTTGTATTGATGTAATTGGTAATTTAGTTCTTTATATTAATATTTATTGTCTCCCAGAGTATGGACTGTCATCATATGCAAATTCTCAGAAGAGCTGTGAACACATAGTAATGAGTATCTTTTGGTGTCATCAGGATGCATGAGCACATTGGGATCCAGGGAGGCTGGAATTCAAAAAGGCCAGCAAGTACAAAACAGAGGAGAGAGCATTGAAGACTCCTTAGTATTTTGCTATCCCTGTATGCTTCTATAGCCAACATTCCTTAATTCAAGCCAGAATCATGATACCAATAATGAAGCTCCTCCAACACCAACTCTTTTCAAATTGTAGTTACTAGATAGGGTGAACTAAGTCATCACCCAATTTCAGACACTTTTGAGAGTGAAAGGGACACTCTAAATTAGCATACAAGACCACAGACTAAAATGAGCCTGTCTAAGGCAAATTGGAGTTTGTGGTTATCCTATCCTTGGACCTGCTAACTCTAACTGCATTAGCATTACCTGGAGTCCTCCTTGAACATTCTAATTCAAGACTCTACCTCAGAATTTCTGAAATGAGCAGTACAAATAAATTTGCACTTTAACGAACACCCGAGGAAATTCTTATCCAACTGAAGTTTTACATCCGTAGCCCTATTTGGTACTTTACAAAGCAAGTTCCTATTATTAAAAGGATGTAACTTAATCAGCTCCTACTTCTTATTGAATATTGGAGATCCAAAATGGGATATTTATGTTACTACTTGATATAAAATGAACATTAGCAGGAATGAATTTTAGTGTTTGTCATTATCTTGTGTTGAGATGATTAATCAATGATAAACTTATAGACTACAGATAATAGCTCAAAGTGAGCATTGGTATTGTGGATGGATGGATTGATAACTAACTGCATTTCAATGCATGCTTTATTAAAAAAGTAATCCCTAAAATCAGAACTTGAATAAATTTTGACACTGGAGTCATTCCAAAGGAGTAGAGCAGTAGCAAAACAGAATTTAGTAGGACACATAAGTTAATGGATTGAGTGACCCTCATTCCTGTCATTTTTCTTATCCACAAAAATTGTTGTTCTTTTGTTCATATTTTAATAACTAAGAGTTTAAAATTATTGACATGTTAAAAATCTCTCGTACAAGTCATAACATCATTAAATTAACGAAATCAACCTCTGTATAGGACGAAAGATTCTGTTATTGCTTTCCGTTTTTGGAAAAAGAGAAAACTCATTTTACCAGCAGCATGGATATATTAGTGGAGATTTTGGTTTTTGGATTTTGATTCCAAGAACTTTGAAAGAGGAAAAAAAAAAATTTTTTTTTTTACTGCATGTGGTTACAAAATACTTTATTGAAATTGATAAAACTATTAGATAAATTTCAGAACTGTACCTTTAGGTATTTGAAAACTTAAATATAACAGTGGTGAAAGCAGTTGCTTTTAAAAGTAGAAATTATAAATTTGTTAATTACTTTATTTAGAGTCATAACTAAGATTCTTTTTGCCCATTTAAGATATCATACAGTGTAAAAAAAATCATAAAGTGAAACATCTCCCCTCCCTGTATAACTGATTTATCAATACAACACTTTTCTGTTTTCTTAAAGACAGGAACCACCACTCTCAGACAGCAGAGTAGCATTAATAAAGGCACTGTAGAGTGACAACATTCTAACATTCTCTATGTAGTAATTTTTCCTGATGAGCCAAATTTGGTTTTGAGCATCATGAAAAAAAAATGGCCAGATTGAAGTCTGAGCATAATTCCCATTTGTGAAGCACTCATGCCCCTTAAGGTACTATACTAGCCACTTAATATATCATAATTTATGCAATTACCATATTACTACTATACCAGTATTATGAAAATGGAAACTGAGACAGAGAGAAGTTAAATAATTTCCCCTAAGTCACATGGGTAGTAAGAAGAATAATAGAAATCTATGTGAAGAAATGTCTGATGTTGAAGGCAGTGATCTCTCTATATTCTAGAGATGATTGTAACTTAGGAATTGAAAACACTTCACAGATAATTGATGTTTGAGATTAGTATCTATGTAAGGTTTATTGAATCTCAAAATTATAACTAGGAGAAGTTAATTAAGCATCGGAATTTTAGAGATGTAAACTTGTCATCCAACGAAATACTAGTACACTCAGTAGTATGTAAATATTAAGAGCAGTTTGAAATTTAGCTAACGATAATTATGTGGTTATGGAGATTCCACATTAAAGAAAACTTTTCACTTAGGATCTACATTATTATTATTATGCAAAAAAGACACAATGAAAGGTTTTGAAAGTCCTTAGAAATAAAAATGCATAAAAATTGAATTAAAAAATATGAATGAAAGAAAATTTAAACTCGTGGAATTTTACTTACACATTAAGCCACCGGATGTCGCTGTCGTCCACAACATAGCTTTCTAGAACAAAAGCAGAACACACTGTTTCTCAAGGACTAGGAAGTAGCTACATTCCCAGATATCGGCCATTTCATTTCTTAAAGAAAATGGATGTAAAAAATCGAACAAGAAATGTCTCAGCCAGTGCGCATTCTCGACCGCTGATTCATCGATGTGTAGAACAAGAGAAAGGTACGAAGCTGGTCTCCAGATCGAGCCGCCCAGGAGGTCAGCGCCTGCTGCTCTCGCTTCTGCTCCTCGCATTCTGGGAGGCGGGGAGCGGCCAGCTCCACTACTCGGTCCCCGAGGAGGCCAAACACGGCACCTTCGTGGGCCGCATCGCGCAGGACCTGGGGCTGGAGCTGGCGGAGCTGGTGCCGCGCCGGTTCCGGGTGGCGTCCAAAGGCAGAGAGGACCTTCTGGAGGTAAATCTGCAGAATGGCGTTTTGTTTGTGAATTCTCGGATCGACCGGGAGGAGCTGTGCGGGCGGAGCGCGGAGTGCAGCATCCACCTGGAGGTGATCGTGGACAGGCCGCTGCAAGTTTTCCATGTGGAGGTGGAGGTGAAGGACATTAACGACAACCCCCCGGTATTTCCAATGACAGTAAAGACTATCCGGTTTCCCGAATCGAGGCTGCTTGACTCGCGGTTTCCTCTAGAGGGAGCATATGATGCAGATATCGGAGTAAACGCTCTTCTCTCCTACAAGCTCAGTGCCAGTGAGTTTTTCTTTCTAGACGTACTGACAAATGATGAACTAAGCCAATCTTTGTCTCTTGTGCTGGGGAAATCTCTGGACAGAGAGGAAACTTCTCAGGTTAATTTGTCACTGGTGGCTACAGATGGTGGCAAACCTGAGCTCACAGGCACCATTCAAATACTTATTAAGGTATTAGATGTGAATGACAACGAACCTACTTTTGCCCAATCAATTTATAAAGTACAATTGTTAGAGAACGCTGCGAATGGAACCTTAGTGGTTAAATTAAATGCTTCTGATGCAGATGAAGGGTCAAACAGTGAAATTGTGTATTCACTCAGTAGTGGTGTGTCTTCCACTGTACAGACTACGTTCAAAATAGATCCCAACTCAGGTGAAATCAGAACTAAGGGAAAATTAGATTATGAAGAAACGAAGACCTATGAGATTCAGGTCATTGCATCTGACAAAGGAACCCCGTCAATGTCCGGACACTGTAAAATTTCAGTAAAACTCGTGGACGTCAATGATAACACACCAGAAGTCTCAATAACGTCTCTCTCACGTTCCATCCAAGAGAATGCTGCCCTGGGCACCGTCATCGCCCTCATCACAGTGTCGGACAGCGACTCTGGTGTAAACGGGCAGGTCATCTGCTCCTTAACATCTCACGTCCCGTTTAAACTGGTGTCCACCTTCAAAAACTACTATTCACTGGTACTGGACAGCACCCTGGACCGCGAGAAGGTGTCTGCCTATGATCTGGTGGTGACAGCGCGGGACGGGGGCTCGCCTTCGCTGTGGGCCAAGGCCAGCGTGTCCGTGGAGGTGGCCGACGTGAACGATAACGCGCCGGCGTTCGCGCAGCCCGAGTACACGGTGTTCGTGAAGGAGAACAACCCGCCCGGCTGCCACATCTTCACGGTGTCGGCGCGGGACGCGGACGCGCAGGAGAACGCGCTGGTGTCCTACTCGCTGGTGGAGCGGCGGGTGGGCGAGCGTGCGCTGTCGAGCTACGTGTCGGTGCACGCGGAGAGCGGCAAGGTGTACGCGCTGCAGCCGCTGGACCACGAGGAGCTGGAGCTGCTGCAGTTCCAGGTGAGCGCGCGCGACGCTGGCGTGCCGCCTCTGGGCAGCAACGTGACGCTGCAAGTGTTCGTGCTGGACGAGAACGACAATGTGCCCGCGCTGC
>NW_007726218.1:788540-816044 GCF_000696425.1 Galeopterus variegatus | reverse complement strand
CGGCGAGCCGGCGCTGACGGCCACGGCCACCGTGCTGGTGTCGCTGGTGGAGAGCGGCCAGGCGCCGAAGGCGTCGTCGCAGGCATCAGCTGGTATAGTAGGCCCAGAGGCTGCCCTGGTAGATGTCAACGTGTATCTGATCATCGCCATCTGCGCGGTGTCCAGCCTGTTGGTGCTGACACTGCTGCTATACACGGCATTTCGGTGCTCGGCGCCCCCCACCGAGGTCGCGTGCGGACCTGGGAAGGCCACGCTGGTGTGTTCCAGCGCGGTGGGGAGCTGGTCGTACTCGCAGCAGAGGCGGCAGAGAGTGTGCTCTGGGGAGGGACCGCCCAAGGCCGACCTCATGGCTTTTAGCCCTTGTGTTCCTCCCAGTTCGGGGTCTGGAGACAGTGGAGCCCAACAAGAGATTTTTGAGAATGTAAGTACAATAATCTGGAGATGTATTTTATGCCCGTTAATGTCACTCACGTAGTAGTTTACCAGTTTATTACTGTAAGTTTATTGCTTTATTTACTTGTTTGTTTGTCTCTTTTTCTGAGATGGTTTATTTAAAGCACACTGGAAGTCTTGCCATCTTTATCAGTTTTCACTATATCATCATGAATATTCTTTAGGAATATACTTTGGGTGCAATAATAATAATGATGATGATGAAAATAGTAATAATGTAATAGATTGAGCCAAAGTTTCTTGTAAATGAGGAAAGTTAAGTCTGCCAGGAAGGAGACCAGGATCATGATGGGATATGTGGCACATGGTCAAGGCTCAAATCTACTTCTCAATTTTGCAGCAAGTTCATTCTTTCTATCCTTTTCTTAGTCTAATTGGTGTACTCCACTCATTATTATGTTTATGTATTCAAAATTACTGAAATAATATTTAACTTCATAATTTATTTGAGTTTAAAACATACTTAAAATTTCACTTTCCTATAATCTATAAGTTTATCTGTCACTAAGGGGTATGGGCAGGCTTGAGGCAGGTTTCATTTTATAAACAATTTTGTTTCTTTATCATCAATGTCATGCTATTTTGAGATTATGGTTGCAGTGGGTGAAGTTTGAGCCTTGCCTTTGGAGGTAATTTTCTTTTCTTCTTCTTCTTCTTTTTTTTTTTGTTTTTTGTCTTTAATCCAGTTATAATTTCAAGCTCATTTTCTTCATAGTCTTCAACTCCTTCAGATAACAACAATTTTGTTCTTTATTTTCTAACATAATGTCACTTCTGCTTAATTGCCTGTTAAACTCTTTTTACTCCCGTCCAGTTTTATTTATTGCATTTTTCTACTTTCTCGAAAGATTTATTTGAGCATTGATCACATTCATTTTTTCTTCCATTTTTGGTAACTTTAATGAGGCTTATGGAAATATTTTAGGGCAGGTAAATTCTTTGTCCTTTGAGTTTAAGAGAGTCTTTCCATATATGGTGAAGTGTGGTGCCATTGCGTATGTTTGCCAAGCTGCATGGTCTTCAAAATTAAATAACTTAAGCATAAGAATCATGGAATATCAATAAAGGCACTTTCACCTGACAATCATGGTGTTGATCACACCTCAGAATTTCACTTTGTATGCTCTAGATACATTTGATGCAAAATATTTTTTATCTCAACACCACATTTATATGAGTTGTTTTCTTTAAAGAGATTCCAGAAATCTTGTATTTAGAGCTGTAGAGATGCATATGAAATAATGTGGAAGGTTAATTTGTTCTCTTTGGCACTAATTACAAATGAGATAATCTTTAACATTCTACTGTGTGTAGAAATAAATTATATACACTGCACTTACATGTGGGAGGACAACCGTATTATAGATAGGGTAAAGTTAATAGATACGCTGAAACGGCATTAGTGGCTATTTCCTACCTAGAAAGATGACTCCTGGGATGATTTTCTTTTCTTTTTTTTTAAAGATGACCGGTAAGGGGATCTTAACCCTTGACTTGGTGTTGTCAGCACCATGCTCACCCAGTGAGCTAACCGGCCATCCCTATATGGGATCCGAACCCGTGGCCTTGGTGTTATCAGCACCGCACTCTCCCGAGTGAGCCACGGGTCGGCCCTGGGATGATTTTCATTAAGATGAACATTAGGAAAATCTTCAGAAAAAGAAAAGCCATGCCCCATGCCCCATGCCCTAATTTAAGCTGCTGGAATACTCTTCATCCATAGTTTTAGAATAAGAGCAAACATTGGTCAATAACTATAATGAACTACCATGGTTTGAGCTATTTCTATTTGCTAGACATGGTACAAAGGGTTTAAGATATATATTTAATCCTGACATCAATTTGTAAGGTACATATGACTATCCAAAATTTAAAAACAAGATAAGAGATGTTGAGATATTTTTCTATCTTGTACATTGCCAGTCAACTGGTACATGATGGAAATGATGTTCAAATGCATATCTTTCAGATTATAGAGCCATTCTTTTATTCGCTGTAATGTAGAGGTTTTTTTTTTTTTTTTTTTTTGGTGATTTTTTTTCTCAGCTCAAGCATAGTTCTGACTAGGAAAATCAAGCACAAGCTGTTTACAGGTGAATTCTCTTTTTTATTTTGCTTAGAAAAATACTTCATGATTATCTTCATCATTAATTTTGTACAAGGTCATAACTGAGATGGCCATTAAGATATTTTATGTTAAGTGATTTTTTTTCATAGATGAGTTCATGATCACCATCATTTGTTTTAATTAATGCCACATTTAGATAGGTATTTACATTATTCAACCAGTAAATAATTAAGAGTTGCCTTATAAGAACTATGGATCAGTTTTTTGGAAGTCGTGGTTTCCAATATTTTTACAGAACACCAAAGCCAAGTGCCACATACAAAAATGACTTCATTCTTCCCTTGTCATGAATAAGGTAGCATTTTGGACAACTGTAAGTAATAATATGATGATTTCAGGCCAAAGGATCCGAGAAATGTTCACAATACTGCATACTTCAATAGCAGCTTTAAAGGCATAGATATCTCATGAAAAATTTTAGACATGTGTAGATCTACCAGGATTCAGTCTTTTTCAGTCTTTGTGATGTCTGAGAGGCTTGTGCCAACTGGACAAATGATTTGTGATCAAATAACTATTTATTTGAATAAGCAATGAAAGAGCAGAATTAGCATCACTGAATAAATCCTATAATTTAGTTAATACAATGGTTGGGTAGTGTTCTTCTAATTATTAATTTTGGAGAAACTCCTGGGACTCTGAGAATAATGGTTTCAAAATTTATTTCTGTGTTTTATGTTTTCAAGAAATAATAGCACTAGATCTATTATGGAATATTAGTGGATGATGTGGACTATTTGAACATTAAACCATGCACTCTAACATATAACTGGCAGGACATAGAGGTAGAATGTAAGGCTAACCAGATTGATTGAGTAAAGATCAGAAACAAAGTTCCTCAGTCTTAAATTAATTTTACAAAATCAGTGTGAACAATGATACTGATATAACTTCTTGGCATTACCTTATAGCCAGATATTAGGCCAATCCCCAAAGATCTTCTCTAGAGGCTAGTGACATCTGAAATATCACAGTCAGTCTACAGCCATACCACCCTGAATGTACCCAATATCATCTGAAATATTATAGTCAAAATGCAAAAGACGAGTCACTGATTCATATACTATATCAAACTCTTTTATGAGTTAGTGTTGGTCCAGCATCACTTTACATATTCACAAAATACTGCATTATTGGAAATTAATACCTAATTTAATGTCTGGTTTTAATCCAAATATGTGATAACATCATCTTTCCTGGGTAAACTTTCTCATGCTCATTTCTTTATTTTGGAAGACTCCACATTGCATATAACATCTCAATCCCCAATTCCCATAATGAGGTTGTTGGAGATTTGTTGTTTCCTCTGTCCCAAATAAATCTGACATGCTTCAAACGTCATGTTAAGTCTACTATTGTCTGGTCTAATGTAATATTTTGATTAGAGGCCCATATGATTGATTATTTTACTGATGCATAATAGAATTCAGTGTCATAAAAATTTATATGTCTCCTTCAGTTTTTAAATATAGAATTTTGCATTTACTTAAGAGTTCTAGTGTTATGATAATATTGGAAAAATAGTAAATTTGAAAAACGTAGAACAAAATCTCAAATTAGTAATAGAATATATTCATATTTAAAAAGTCAACATAAAGAAAAATAACAACATACAAATATGATGGTAATTTTAAAATATGCCCTTACAATATTTTTAGATTGAGGATAAACCATCAAAACTATATGACAAAATATACAAGCCAGAGTGATATTTATTCTGGGTCACTTTCTACTCTAAATTTCTGTTGCATCTTCTTTTCTTCCCTTTAAATCTTAAGGGTATATAAAAAGAGAACAACAAAATAACCAAATTACTACTTCAGGCAATGAAAATTCACATCAACAATTCCTGCTTTTCACTTACTATTCTATGAAATTCCATTTCCACAAACACTATGGTCATTTGACATTTAGTTGAGTTGTTTGATTTATTATTATTATTATTATTATTATTTATTATTATTTTGTTTGTTTTGGTGGACTATGGTCATTTGACATTTAGTTGAGTTGTTTGATTTATTATTATTATTATTATTATTATTATTATTATTTATTTTGTTTGTTTTGGTGACTGGTTGGCATGGGCATCTGAACCCTTGACCTTGGTGTTATCATCACCACTGCTGTAACCAACTCAGCTAACCAGCCAGTGCTATTTTCTGTTTTAGATACAGTATAAGGCAATTCGAAGAGATATAATTAAAAATTCACTTTCCTTATTTTGGATGAACTTATGATCTCAACCCCAAATTCTTTGAAGAAGAAACAAAGTATTTTCATGAATATATCTTGATTGGATTAAGGAAACAAATGTTGGTGACTTGGAAGTAACAACATGTCACAGAAATTCTCACGTGGTTTTATTTATTTCACTGAATATACTGAAATTCATTCTATGGTAGAAAAATACTACTATCATATCATTGACTCCTTCATGTAAAGCAACATTTTAATTTATTATACTATTAGCAGTGTGACATGTGAGAAATCATATATGTCAAATATACAATTCATCTAGATCAGTTGACTTTTCTCTTGTGAATTCTGTTTTATACTACCAAATCTGAAAATATATCATTGATTATCTTAATATTTTCTTATTGTTCTGCAATGGATACAAAAATCACTTGTAACAAGAATACCATTAAATGTAAATAACAATGAAGAATCAGAACTTAAGAAAATAGACACAGGGAGGCAAGTCCACATAGGTAAGAACATAGTATGCAGAACATAAAGACTAAAGAATAAAGAATTATTATTAAACTTCAGGTTTTTCTTTGAGTTTCTCAGGAGCCAAAGTAACAAGGGAAACTGGAAGTAAAACAACTCAAATATGATAATATTTTTATATGAGGAACAATGCCTTCAGGAAATGTTTAACCCTAGTTTTTTTAAATAAGGCTACCTAAAGAATTGAAGTCTTTCTCTGTACGCCTTTCAATAGGTAAAAAGAATAATTTTATAACCCTAAATCAAACATAGAAACAACAATTTAAATTAGATACCAATCAAGAAATAAAGTGCCATTTCCACATATATTGAGTTTCGATATGACTTAAAATCTGAGTGTTCCATAAATAAGCACTTTGGAAAGATTATTAAGAGAAAAACATAACAAAATACGTGAAATTCTATGGTGGTGGATATGGCGCACATTACTCACAATTTTAGGCACAAGGTGTCGCTCTTTACTTGATGGAAAGAATTCATTCATACGTTGGTCTGAAGAGTCAGGCACTCCCCACACAAAACGACGTCATCATGCCGGATGTCGCTGTTAAAGGATCCTTGGAAATGTCTCAAAAATTCAGCAAGATTTTAAACCTAAAACGGAAGAATCTGGTACTTTAAATGTATAGAATCTCATTTTGGAAACCAATTTTCTGTGAGATGTTCAGTTTTCAGAGAAAGGGATTGGGCGCTCCAACACTACTGTTCTCGCTTCTGCTCCTCGCAGCCTGGGAGGCAGGGAGCGGCCAGATCCACTACTCGGTCCCCGAGGAGGCCAAACACGGCACCTTCGTGGGCCGCATCGCGCAGGACCTGGGGCTGGAGCTGGCGGAGCTGGTGCCGCGCCGGTTCCGGGTGGCGTCCAAAGGCAGAGAGGACCTTCTGGAGGTAAATCTGCAGAATGGCGTTTTGTTTGTGAATTCTCGGATCGACCGGGAGGAGCTGTGCGGGCGGAGCGCGGAGTGCAGCATCCACCTGGAGGTGATCGTGGACAGGCCGCTGCAGGTTTTCCATGTGGAGGTGGAGGTGAAGGACGTTAACGACAACCCGCCGGTGTTCTCTCTCAGAGAACAAAGGCTGCTGATTTCTGAATCTAAGCAAGTGGACTCGCGTTTTCCGCTAGAGGGAGCTTCTGATGCGGATATTGGAGAGAATGCTCTATTGACCTACAGACTAAGTCAAAATGATTTTTTTTCTTTAGAATCATCAACAAATAATAAGCAGACTAAAAAACTGTCACTTATATTAAAGAAGTCTCTGGACAGAGAGAAAACTCCGGAACTTAATTTGCTACTGACGGCTACAGACGGGGGGAAACCCGACCTCACCGGCACCGTTCAACTGTTAGTCCGCATCTTGGATGTTAACGACAATGATCCGGAGTTTGATCAATCAGAATACAAAGTGAGATTGATAGAAAACGCTGATAAAGGAACTCTTGTGATAAGGTTAAACGCGACAGATCGAGATGAAGGAGTCAACGGCGAGGTAACATACTCTTTAATATCAATTAAGCCCAATAGAAGATCTTTATTTACACTAGATAAAAATCATGGAGAAGTGAGGGTCAATGGAACTTTAGATTATGAAGAAAACAAGTTTTATGAAATTGAAGTACAGGCCACAGATAAGGGGAATCCCCCAATGGCAGGCCACTGTACAGTCTGGGTAGAAATCTTAGATACCAATGATAACTCCCCTGAAGTCACTGTGACTTCCCTGTCCCTTCCAGTACGAGAGAACACTCAGCCTAGCACTGTCATTGCGCTGATCAGCGTATCCGACCCCGACTCTGGTGTCAATGGACAGGTGACATGCTCTCTGACGCCCCATGTCCCCTTTAAGATTGTGTCTACCTACAAAAACTACTATTCACTGGTACTGGACAGCACCCTGGACCGCGAGAGTGTGTCTGCCTATGAGTTGGTGGTGACAGCGCGGGACGGGGGCTCGCCTTCGCTGTGGGCCACCGCCAGCGTGTCCGTGGAGGTGGCCGACGTGAACGACAACGCGCCGGCGTTCGCGCAGCCCGAGTACACGGTGTTCGTGAAGGAGAACAACCCGCCCGGCTGCCACATCTTCACGGTGTCGGCGCGGGACGCGGACGCGCAGGAGAACGCGCTGGTGTCCTACTCGCTGGTGGAGCGGCGGGTGGGCGAGCGTGCGCTGTCGAGCTACGTGTCGGTGCACGCGGAGAGCGGCAAGGTGTACGCGCTGCAGCCGCTGGACCACGAGGAGCTGGAGCTGCTGCAGTTCCAGGTGAGCGCGCGCGACGCTGGCGTGCCGCCTCTGGGCAGCAACGTGACGCTGCAGGTGTTCGTGCTGGACGAGAACGACAATGTGCCCGCGCTGCTGGCGTCTCGGGCTGGAGGCTCTGGCGGGGCGGTGAGCGAGCTGGTGCCGCGGTCGGTGGGCGCGGGCCACGTGGTGACGAAGGTGCGCGCGGTGGACGCCGACTCGGGCTACAACGCGTGGCTGTCGTACGAGCTGCAGCCGGCGGCGGGCGGTGCGCGCAGCCCGTTCCGCGTGGGGCTGTACACGGGCGAGATCAGCACGACGCGCGCCCTGGACGAGGCGGACGCTCCGCTTCAGCGCCTGCTGGTGCTGGTGAAGGACCACGGCGAGCCGGCGCTGACGGCCACGGCCACCGTGCTGGTGTCGCTGGTGGAGAGCGGCCAGGCGCCGAAGGCCTCATCGCGGGCGTCGGCGGGAGCCGCGGGCCCAAAGGTGGACTTGGTAGATGTCAACGTGTATCTGATCATCGCCATCTGCGCCGTGTCCAGCCTGTTGGTGCTGACGCTGCTACTGTACACGGCATTTCGGTGCTCGACGTCACCCACCGAGGTCGCGTGTAAGCCTGGGAAGGCCACTTTGGTGTGTTCGAGCGCGGTGGGGAGCTGGTCGTACTCGCAGCAGAGGCGGGAGAGAGTGTCCTCTGGGGAGGGGCCGCCCAAGACCGACCTCATGGCCTTCAGCCCTAGTCTTCCTCCAGGTCTGAATAGAGAAGACGAAGGAGAAAGGCAGGAGGCAGGATCAAATCACCCTGGACAGGTGAGCTTTTTACAGATTCCACCTATTCAGGTAGTCTTTCTTAAAGCTTTAAAGATCTAGTTTTTTTCAAGGACATTTTTATGAATACTCTCTATTTTGAATATTGTTTTAAAGAAAAATGTTAGTGGAATGCCCAATTATATACTTATCCAGTGTTTTAATCAAATGAAGAATCAGGTTTCCTTAGCCAATAAATGTCCTGTTTCTCTGTTTACTTAGAATGTTAAAAGAAGATTCCAGAATGACTTCTTTTATCACTTAAGTTGAAATAATTACCATTTTTCATTCATCTACCCATACTATTTCATCTCTAATTCTTAGCGAGGTTGATAATTACTGTAGATTATTTAAATTTGTTTATCTTTGTCTTTTAACAGTGTTTTTCTTTGGTATTTTCACATTATTAGAACAATTGGCTTTTGAAACTTCAAGATTGTATCAACTTCAAGCTTGTATCACAGATTTGCTCAGTAGCAATTTTTCTTTTTCTACAGCGTTAACCACTTAACAAAATTTATTATACATTAAATAATCTATACTTTTGCCTTTACTGCTGGTAAATAATATGAAAACCGCTTTTCATATTATTTGAAGAAAAATTCCAGGCTTGCATTCTAACATGCTGCTTTCATTGAAATAACATAACTAAAATTCTGTCCATTCTTTCTTCCATGAAATAGCAAGAGATTTATCGTCTATTACATACTGAAACAAAACTGCTTGATTTATGCTTCCACAGTAAACTAAGCAAATAAAACTATTCAAATTATTTGCTCAAGTCAGGCAAACTTGCTAAAGCATGCATATATGCCTATAATATCTGTAATATATGTCACTTGGCATTTTCCTTAAGTTTTTCAGATCAATTAGAAAGGAAAAAGTTAACTCTATTAACTTGAGTGCCTATTAACAATTATCAGTTTCATTCATCTCACATTTTAACTACTGTCTTTAAATATGTTATTTCTTATGTTTGTGAAATTTTCTTTGCATATGGTATAATCACATCTGAAGATTCTAGAAGGATCATTTACCTCTATGTCATTCTTCTAATTCAGTGATTCTTAGCTACATGTAGAGTAGAGGAATAACAGACCCCTTTTACAGTCATACATGGCCATTTCCCCCTAAAAGTTACACACCATACTATTTGGCACAATATTTGAGGAGCCTGTGCTGAAGTTGATTCTTGGACCTCAGGTCAAGAACTTCTGTACCTTAATATTAATTGGCTAAAAACCTTTATTAAAATATTCAAAAGTTGGAAACAAGATACAAAATATAACATCTCAGACTCAAAAGTGATTAAACTATCATATCTTTTAAACAACTTTGTAAATATAATAAATGTGAATATTAGATAGGGTATACATTACTACCCATCTCAAAATGAAGTTCTTGGAATAACTCAAGGTCACTCAAACCTAATTTTAAAAGATATTGGAGTATTTTGAGTACAGGTTAAAATTTCACAAGTCATTATTTTCATGTTACATAAATAACCAATGCATATTTTAGATAATTACAGATTACCCGGACTAATTTCTAGAAATTCAGTGTCTCTTATACTTATTCTTGATATCAGGATTACATTCCTTGGTGTAAAATTGTATTTCAAATTATTTTCTAATTCAGTTTAAGTATTAAGCTAAACTTAGATGTTCTTCTCTGCTTAATAATTTAATTATGCCTAATGGTGTGTGAGGACCACATAACACACTATTTTTCCATTAACGTTCTTTAGCAATTATGGTACATTTACCATTTTTTGGAAATGAAAAATGGGAAATAAACTTTATGGTGATATTAGACAATTTAAATAATTAGTCTGACAGCATCAAAATTCAATGTGTTTTTGATTAAGAGCCAGTTTTATAGTTGACTTAAGTTATCTTATACTTGTAGAGCCATTGTTGGTTATTCCTTTCTGGTTATGTAAAGATTTCACATCTCAGTTCCCTTAATTATTGCATGTAAAAGGAATGGCAACAACTTATTGGTTTAAAGATTTTGACCTGAATGTCAATGAACTTGTAAATTTATATTTTCTTGTCCACAATGAGCTGTAGGATCTTATCTGTGTTTTGTCTTCCCTTAAAGATAGTCTCAAATTAATGAATAAAATCATGAAAAGTCTTTTGATTCTCCCTTACATCATAGTCACCTTTCTGATTCTCTGAAGAGAAACATTTTATGAGTAGCTCCTTACCTGTAGGGAAAGGCTTAGAGGAAAACCAAAAGGTCAGTATTAAGTTTGTATTCTTTTGACTTTAGTCAATGGTGTTAGGCTCCAAAACACTTCAAGAGATTTTTTGCATAGTAGTGCTCTATTGCCACCTTAGTATATCGTGAAATTTGGAGGCATCTACTCAACATTTCACATAAAAATGCTTTATGTCTCCTAGAGCAAAACTGTCCAGAATCTGTACCTGAACTGTGGGTTAGCATGTTATGGGAATGAGAGCAATTGTATGAAAAGTCATCACATTTTAAGCATCAAGGAACAAAAAAAAAATAAAATAAAATAAGACGTCTTTCATATTTATGATGAACTTTAATATTTACCAGGTATTTGAATAAAACAATCTATATAAATGAAATATTACTTAGTTGATAGAGATATTTTAGTTTCTTTTTCTTTACTAAAGGACAGAATTCTTGACTTTCTCCCAAAGGCTAACAATGGAATGATTGAGAGGGGTGAAAGTCATTACAACAGTGTGAATTGTAAGCCATATAAAGGCAGGGCTGATGTATACTATTCATTATATAATTCTCCATGATAGCTAAAGAGTAGCCTCTAACATACTGTATTTCAAACATTCTTTTATGATAAACCTCGAAGCAGAATATTTTTAAAACTACAGAATAATAAAATAATTTGTGCCTTTTTACTAATATCATATATATTATATAAATAGGGATTTACAAATGATCTGTGAAAATATCCAAAAGTCGAAACGTAGAATTTAGGGTGACCCCGGAAGCGGCCAAATCGAAAAGAACCTCAGGATCTTTCTTGTACTTACATAATCAGTCACATGATGTCGCTGTACACTCAAAAGGTGAAAAAGGAAAATTTTGTCTCGGTATTCCAACCATTCACAGACAAGGATCAACTCCATATTGACCAGATTGCTGGAAAAATTTCACTAAATACGTGCTTACAGAAAAGGGAGACTGCCCATAAAAGATCTCATGCGAGTGCTCCCTTAAAAGTGGCAGTCCCACTTCAGAGGGCTTCCTTATCTGCGATGGTGTTTATCTGGCAAGGAGGTCCGGGATCCCGCCCTCTGCTGCTCTCGCTTCTGCTCCTCGCAGCCTGGGAGGCGGGGAGCGGCCAGATCCACTACTCGGTCCCCGAGGAGGCCAAACACGGCACCTTCGTGGGCCGCATCGCGCAGGACCTGGGGCTGGAGCTGGCGGAGCTGGTGCCGCGCCGGTTCCGGGTGGCGTCCAAAGGCAGAGAGGACCTTCTGGAGGTAAATCTGCAGAATGGCGTTTTGTTTGTGAATTCTCGGATCGACCGGGAGGAGCTGTGCGGGCGGAGCGCGGAGTGCAGCATCCACCTGGAGGTGATCGTGGACAGGCCGCTGCAGGTTTTCCATGTGGAGGTGGAGGTGAAGGACGTTAACGACAACCCGCCGGTGTTCAGAGAAAGAGAACAAAAGGTATTAATTTCTGAATCTGCGCCTCTGGACTCTCATTTTCCTCTAGAGGGCGCTTCTGATGCGGATATGGGCATAAACTCTCTTCTGACATATGTGTTAAGTCTGAACGAGCACTTTGTACTTAAAACAATAACGAAAAAAGATAAAAGTGTATCACCTGGATTAGTTCTTCGGAAGTTATTGGATAGAGAAGAAACGTCAGAACTTAATTTATTGCTGATGGCTATCGATGGCGGTAAACCGGAACTAACAGGATCTGTTCAGATCCACATAACCGTTCTGGATGTGAATGACAACGCTCCGGAGTTTGATAAGCCTGGCTATAAAGTAGTGTTGTTTGAAAATGTCCAAAACGACACGAAAGTGATTCAACTAAATGCTTCCGATCTAGACGAAGGACTGAATAGAGAAATTTCCTATGGAATCAAAATGATTTTGCCAGTGAGTGAGAAATGTATGTTTTGTATAAATCCAGACACGGGTGAAATTAGAGTTTATGGAAAACTGGATTTTGAAGAGAATAATGCATATGAAATTCAGGTTAATGCCATTGATAAAGGGATTCCTCCCATGGCAGGTCACAGCATGGTTCTGGTAGAAGTTCTGGACCTGAATGACAATGTCCCTGAGATAACTGTCACTTCGCTGTCACACCTCGTGCTAGAGGATTCTCAGGTGGGCACCGTCATCGCCCTGATCAGCGTGTCCGATCGTGACTCTGGAGCCAACGGACAGGTCACCTGCTCACTAACACCCCACGTCCCCTTCAAGTTGGTGTCCACCTTCAAGAATTACTATTCTTTGGTACTTGACAGCGCCTTGGACCGTGAGAGCACAGCACACTACCAGTTGGTGGTGACAGCGCGGGACGGGGGCTCGCCTTCGCTGTGGGCCACCGCCAGCGTGTCCGTGGAGGTGGCCGACGTGAACGACAACGCGCCGGCGTTCGCGCAGCCCGAGTACACGGTGTTCGTGAAGGAGAACAACCCGCCCGGCTGCCACATCTTCACGGTGTCGGCGCGGGACGCGGACGCGCAGGAGAACGCGCTGGTGTCCTACTCGCTGGTGGAGCGGCGGGTGGGCGAGCGTGCGCTGTCGAGCTACGTGTCGGTGCACGCGGAGAGCGGCAAGGTGTACGCGCTGCAGCCGCTGGACCACGAGGAGCTGGAGCTGCTGCAGTTCCAGGTGAGCGCGCGCGACGCTGGCGTGCCGCCTCTGGGCAGCAACGTGACGCTGCAGGTGTTCGTGCTGGACGAGAACGACAATGTGCCCGCGCTGCTGGCGTCTCGGGCTGGAGGCTCTGGCGGGGCGGTGAGCGAGCTGGTGCCGCGGTCGGTGGGCGCGGGCCACGTGGTGACGAAGGTGCGCGCGGTGGACGCCGACTCGGGCTACAACGCGTGGCTGTCGTACGAGCTGCAGCCGGCGGCGGGCGGTGCGCGCAGCCCGTTCCGCGTGGGGCTGTACACGGGCGAGATCAGCACGACGCGCGCCCTGGACGAGGCGGACGCTCCGCTTCAGCGCCTGCTGGTTCTGGTGAAGGACCACGGCGAGCTGGCGCTGACGGCCACGGCCACTGTGCTGGTGTCGCTGGTGGAGAGCGGCCAGGCGCCAAAGTCATCATCGCGGGCGTCAGCAGGGGTCGCGGGTCCGGAGGCTACCCTGGTGGATGTCAACGTGTACCTGATCGTCGCCATCTGCGCCGTGTCCAGCCTGTTGGTGCTGACACTACTGCTGTACACGGCGCTGCGGTGCTCTGCGCCACCCACCGAGGTCGCGTGCGGACCTGGGAAGGCCACTTTGGTGTGTTCCAGCGCGGTGGGGAGCTGGTCGTACTCGCAGCAGAGGCGGCAGAGGGTGTGCTCTGGGGAGGGGCCGCCCAAGACCGACCTCATGGCCTTCAGCCCCAGCCTTCCACAGTCTCGAGAAGATTGTTTAAATCCTTCCAGTGAAGTAAGTCATTGATATCATTTAAGTATATTTGTTTTCCTTAAGAATGTGCTTTTAGGTTATAACTACATTCTCTCTGTTTATTGCTTTTATAGTGTTACCCTTGAACCATTTAATATTTCCTCTTGTATGGTTTCATCGTTGTTAGTCTTGAAACTTTCACGTATTTGACCAACATTACTTTAATGAAAGAAACAGGAAGATATAATGAAGGCCGTAGATCTCCAAACTTTGAAATTTTTTTCTCTCATTTTTCTACTATTTATGAATGGTTAACCTTGCAAAATAATAGCATGTTAGATTAAAAACTGGCCTGGAGTTTGACAACTCAAATTTATTTTTAATTTGGTTATAATTTCAGGATTATAGGCAAGTTGCAAAAATAGTACAAAGAGTGTCTAGATATTAACTGGCACCTGAACTGTTCCTCATGTGCTTAGGCTATTAAAATAGCCTTTGTTATGACCATTCTAATTTCAGTACAATTCATATATTATAACACTACTATATTCCAAATATTTTAACAATAATAAAAATAACATGTCTTTGATTCTAAGATCAATAATTTTTTAAATGATTGTTCACACAGAGTCCCTTCTTTCAAGTGGGACTGACTACTCTACTATCCTTATTTACGTAAAATATAATAAAATTATTTCTCAACTTAAAAATAGTTAAGCATCACTTACATTAAGATGTGTCTTATAACTGAAGTAATTGAAGGTTTATAATAATTTATTTGGCCTTTTTCCCCCCTTGGAGGTGCATAAGTAATGGTGCATATTACAAGTAATGGCATTTTTGGATTCAATAAAATACATGAATACTTACTGATCCCTATTACTTTCCAGGCCCTGTGCTGAGATTTAAATTGCATTATCTCATTAATTTAATTATCAAATGAATCCCTTCATGCAGGTACAATAATTATCATCCCCATATTACAGATGAGATACCTAAAACCTGAGCCACATAGTGAGAAGGGGCTCAAACACAGTTTTGGAGGATCCCAAACCCATTATGGTATGCTACTGCTTTGTGCCTATTACCAGATAAATCTTCTAAAGCACATTTTGCATTTTGTAACTTTCTTTCACAAAAAAAATCTAGAGGCTTCTCTGTAACCCAGGAATAAAGCCTTATATTCTTGAGCCTTGTAGTGAAGGCATTGTACTTTCAGCCTTTCGCCTACTCTCTCACTTGTCTTTAGTTTAGGACCTGGAGTATAGCATATATTCAATCAATAATTTTAATATAAATATGTGGTATTGAAATGTACTGCCTGGGCAATCCCCTCCATTTAGAAGTGGGGATAAGCTTCAGAGATTAGGCAATTTTTTATTGAACAGTGCCTTGAAGGATAGATAACATTTCAACAGGAAAATATTACACATGGAAAGATAAGTGTGAATAAATAAGAAGTTTGCTCTGGTAAGTGTGCACTTGAAGGTTTAGAGCAGGGGAGATTCTGAAGGCAGGAAAGTTAGTAAAGAATCTTTTATAATAATTTAGGTATTAAATAAAGGAGGCTTGAATTATGGCAGTAGAATTGGACCCAAAGAAACATGTACAAGAGGCATTGGCAAAGTAGAAGCAGCCAGAAAATGAATGAATTAAAACAAATGATAAGAGAAAGACAGCAGTAGAAGTTGACACTCACTTTTTAAATTTGGTCAGCTGGGAGGGTAAGATTTCCATTGACCAAGATACAAAACACAGTTGGAGAAACTGAGTTTGTGCAGGGAGGGAATGGAGATGAACATTTAAGAAAATGTTACACTTGAGTTCCAGGGGAATTGTATTGTGATTAGAAATATGGGTCTGGAACTCAGAGGAGATTATAGATGTAGATTTGGGAGTAATTCTCTTAGAGAAAAAAATATGAATCCATAAAAGGAATGGAGATGAACATTTAAGAAAATGTTACACTTGAGTTCCAGGGGAATTGTATTGTGATTGGAAATATGGGTCTGGAACTCAGAGGAGATTATAGATGTAGATTTGGGAGTAATTCTCTTAGAGAAAAAAATATGAATCCATAAAATGATAAAATCACCAACAGAGATATTGAAAAATGGAAAGCAATATCTCCAAATAAAGAATTTAGGTAAGAAGGTGTGTTGGTTCCTGGCACTGCTGTAACAAATGACCAAAAACTAGGTGGCATAAGGAAACAAAAAATAATTCTCTCACAGTTTTGAATACCAGAAGTCCAAAACGAAGGTGTTGGCAGGACCGTACTCCCTCTGGAAGCTCTAGGGGAGAATCTGTCCTTGGTCTCTTCCGGCTTCTGATGGCTGTTGGTGTTTCTTGGCTTGTGGCTGCACCTCTCCAATCTCTGCCTCCACAGTCACATTGCCTCCTCCTCTTCTCCATGTCTTCTCCTCTGTGTGTTTGTTCTTTAAGTGTACGTGTGTGTGTAGGGCACACCTGAATAATTCAGGATAAACTCCTCTAAGGATCCTTAATTTACTCACCTCATTTGCCATATAAAGTAATATTCACAGGTTCCAGGGGTTAAGATGTAGGCATATCTTTTGGGGAGCCAGCATACAACATACTACAGTAGGCTTAAAATCATAAGGGTGATAGACAACAAGCAGCTGAAATAAAACTTAAGGAGCAATACGTCAAGTAAATATTAGAAGTTAAAGGTAAAGGGAAGGAAGTAAACATAACAGAGTTCTTCCCCCCACCAGAAGTAGCATGTTTACATTTTTGTATATATATTTTAGTTAGAGATGTTTGAGTATCTTTGCAGTATGAGAAAAAGAAGAAAATAAAGAAGGAGATACTAAAGAGAAGACAGACAGCAAGAGAATGAAGATAAAAAATGTGAAAGAGAGGTGAATAGAAAATAATTAATTTTTAAAAAGCATATGGTTCTTCTTAACAGTGGGGACAGTTTTTCCTTGGAACAAGTAGGGAATGAAAAATATAGAATAAAGAAAAATGATGATATAAGAAGAGAGCCATTGAGTTCATGTTTGATGACTTATCTCTCAGTGCGTAAATCATCTGAAAGTCAGGTGGTGGGGATGAGATTGAGAATCTGAGAAGAGAGGGAACAGAATATGGCAGAATCTCTGCAGGCAAAAGGAAAGGGTTAACTATGAATTCATTTGAGGACCCAACTGAGGCAAAGGTGAGAGTAAACTGTTGAGAATATAGTCATCATGGTTAAGTAACAACTTTATACCAAGCAGTTCAATAGGAAAAATAGAGAAAATGGATTCTTAGGTTAACTGTGTGTTGGAGGCTGAAGTGAATGCAGTGATATAAGTAGGTGAGTGATTCTAGGGTGTCTGGAAGGGCATATTTTAAATGGTTGACTGTGTAGTCCAGTTTAGATGGGGAAGTAATCCACCAGCGAAGTAATGTAGGGCCTGACGGACAAGAAGAATTGGAAAGAATCAAGGAATTATTCCCATTGTAAGAAATGGGAATAATTCCCCTTGTAAGAAATGGGAATTATTCCCATTGTAAGAAATGGGAATTATTCCCATTTCAAGCTATGAAAGTAGAAGGAATGGGGCAGAAGAGGAAGATGAGAACAGGAGAAGATCAAATACTCCATCCAAATTTTCAGAGGAGGGCAGAGGTACAGGAATGAACCCAACTGTCATTTCCTATAGAATTGTACATAGAACAGGCAAGATAATTTCTGGAGCTATGCTATGTTTTTCACTGTGCTATTTGGACTGGAACTCTGGCTTGGCAGAGATAGTTATAGCAATAAATAAAAGTAAGATGCCTTTCCTCTCTCTCTTGTTAAAGATGTGTTAAATTCTTTATCTAGCTAAAATGAGAGTCAATTTAAACTATAGTAAAGTTTTTCCTAGCGATGATGCAGTTAGGTGGGGATGGAAAAGGGGAAGTTTAACCTATTGGCAGTAATTTAAATTCTATTAAATATATATGATGCTAGTTCTTGGCATGTTTTATACCAAAAATACTCCAAAACTTTAAAGCACCGTTGTGTCTAAATGGTCTAGATGATTGTGTGTTTACACACATACACATACTTACATACAAACTCATACACACATTGAATGAACACTTCCTTTCATATACTATATTTTATCTATGTTTCACAGTTACTCTGGGAGGAATTTATAAATTTGGTAAACTTATTCAGCATCTGGTAACTGCATATCATTTACCAATATTTTCTACCTTCGTTCATTTTATTCTTATACGATAGTTATGTTTCCATTTGGAATCAGTGACTGATGTGTGAGGAGGCCGTGAAAAATATAACAAGAAGAGGACGTTCCCACCAAAACCTACATGACTATGCAGAACTAGAGATTGATTGTTCCAAGACGAATGTCGAATATTGTCCTTCTTTTAAAATTCTGCATAAGGGCTGGCTGGTGCGGTCAGTTGGTTAGAGCTCCGCCTTGTAACACTAAGGTCGAGGGTTCGGATCCCCGTACTGGCCAGCAGCCCGCAGCCCCCCACACTCCCAAAAAAAGAAAAGAAAATTCTGCAAGAAAGTCTTACACATGCAAAAGTAAATTGGTGGAAAGATGAACTCATCAACCAATTGTCAACTAACATCCAAAGCTGCTCAGAATACAGTGATTTATTGTTTCTGAAAAGCTAACATTTAATGTGCAATTACGTATTTGCAGTGAAAAAGTCAGGAAATGCAAGGACAAAAACTCTACATCAATGGAAAATATGAACCGAGTCATTCTTACACTTACATATTTGTGCGCATGGTGTCGCTCTTCACTGAGAACGTTTCGGCGAGGAAAGAGCCGCCGTTTCTTCCTCCAGAAAATTTGGCAATTTGAGAATCCTACGTCACTAGGAGATGGTAAAACCGGACCTTGAGAGGCAGTTAGAGGTAAGGCATTCTATATACTACAGATAACTCTGAAGCCTTTCGAGTGTACCATGCTGTTTTCCTGGCGTGGAGGCCCAAGAGCCCAGCGCCTGCTGTTCTCGCTTCTGCTCCTCGCAGCCTGGGAGGCGGGGAGCGGCCAGCTCCACTACTCGGTCACCGAGGAGGCCAAACACGGCACCTTCGTGGGCCGCATCGCGCAGGACCTGGGGCTGGAGCTGGCGGAGCTGGTGCCGCGCCTGTTCCGGGTGGCGTCCAAAGGCAGAGAGGACCTTCTGGAGATAAATCTGCAGAATGGCGTTTTGTTTGTGAATTCTCGGATCGACCGGGAGGAGCTGTGCGGGCGGAGCGCGGAGTGCAGCATCCACCTGGAGGTGATCGTGGACAGGCCGCTGCAGGTTTTCCATGTGGAGGTGGAGGTTAAAGATATTAATGACAACCCGCCCGTCTTCCCTGAAAGTAAGAAAAGAATAAATGTTGCGGAATCTAGACCTCCGGAAACTCGATTTCCACTAGATGGCGCATCGGATGCAGATGTTGGAGTAAACTCAGCATTGACCTACCGACTCGACCCCAACGATTATTTCGCATTAGATGCACAAAACAATCGTGAGCAAACATCTTCTTTGTCACTTGTGCTGAGGAAAATATTGGACAGAGAGGAAATTCAGGAACATAGTTTATTACTGACAGCCAGTGATGGAGGTAAACCAGAGCTCACCGGCACAGTTCAGCTGCTGATCACAATTCTGGATGTGAATGACAACGCCCCAGAATTCGACCAATCCATTTATAAAGTGAGAGTGTTAGAGAACGCATTTAATGGAACATTAGTGATCAAGCTAAATGCCACAGATCCTGATGATGGTATAAATGGAGATATAGCATATTCATTTAGAAGGCCTGTATCGCCTGCAGTGGTAAATGCATTTATCATAAATCCCAACAGTGGAGAAATTAGGACAAAAGGTAAACTAGATTTCGAAGAAAAGAAATTATATGAAATATCCGTGGAGGCAATTGACAAAGGGAATGTTCCAATGGCGGGTCATTGTACCCTTTTGGTGGAAGTATTAGATGTAAATGATAACTCCCCAGAAGTTATCATCACTTCTCTGTCACTCCCCATTAGAGAAGACACCCAGCCTAGGGCTGTCATCGCCCTGATCAGCGTGTCGGACCGTGACTCTGGCGCCAATGGACAGGTCACCTGCTCATTAACACCCCACGTTCCCTTCAAGCTGGTGTCCACCTTCAAGAATTACTATTCTTTGGTGCTGGACAGCGCCTTGGACCGTGAGAGCACAGCACACTACCAGTTGGTGGTGACAGCGAGGGATGGGGGCTCGCCTTCGCTGTGGGCCACCGCCAGCGTGTCCGTGGAGGTGGCCGACGTGAACGACAACGCGCCGGCGTTCGCGCAGCCCGAGTACACGGTGTTCGTGAAGGAGAACAACCCGCCCGGCTGCCACATCTTCACGGTGTCGGCGCGGGACGCGGACGCGCAGGAGAACGCGCTGGTGTCCTACTCGCTGGTGGAGCGGCGGGTGGGCGAGCGTGCGCTGTCGAGCTACGTGTCGGTGCACGCGGAGAGCGGCAAGGTGTACGCGCTGCAGCCGCTGGACCACGAGGAGCTGGAGCTGCTGCAGTTCCAGGTGAGCGCGCGCGACGCTGGCGTGCCGCCCCTGGGCAGCAACGTGACGCTGCAGGTGTTCGTGCTGGACGAGAACGACAATGTGCCCGCGCTGCTGGCGTCTCGGGCTGGAGGCTCTGGCGGGGCGGTGAGCGAGCTGGTGCCGCGGTCGGTGGGCGCGGGCCACGTGGTGACGAAGGTGCGCGCGGTGGACGCCGACTCGGGCTACAACGCGTGGCTGTCGTACGAGCTGCAGCCGGCGGCGGGCGGTGCGCGCAGCCCGTTCCGCGTGGGGCTGTACACGGGCGAGATCAGCACGACGCGCGCCCTGGACGAGGCGGACGCTCCGCTTCAGCGCCTGCTGGTGCTGGTGAAGGACCACGGCGAGCCGGCGCTGACGGCCACGGCCACCGTGCTGGTGTCGCTGGTGGAGAGCGGCCAGGCGCCGAAAGCCTCCTCTCGGGCGTTGGAGGGCGCCCCGGGCCCGGAGGCTACTCTGGTAGATGTCAACGTGTATCTGATCGTCGCCATCTGCGCCGTGTCCAGCCTGTTGGTGCTGACGCTGCTGCTATACACGGCGCTGCGGTGCTCTGCGCGACCCACCGAGGTCGCGTGCGGACCTGGGAAGGCCACTTTGGTGTGTACCAGCGCGGTGGGGAGCTGGTCGTACTCGCAGCAGAGGCGGCAGAGGGTGTGCTCTGGGGAGGGGCCGCCCAAGACCGACCTCATGGCCTTCAGCCCGGGCCTACCTCCTTGCCCGGGTTCTGCAGAGGGAACAGGCCAGAGTGAAGCCGATTCAGAACATTTGAAAGAGGTAAGCT
The DNA here is from genome assembly GCF_000696425.1 of Galeopterus variegatus. Taxonomy (NCBI): domain Eukaryota; kingdom Metazoa; phylum Chordata; class Mammalia; order Dermoptera; family Cynocephalidae; genus Galeopterus; species Galeopterus variegatus. The sequence goes on along the minus strand of NW_007726218.1, from coordinate 794,755 downwards.
CGTATTTTTAAAAGTTCGTCTTACTAAATATTTTAGCTTTCTTTACATTAGCTGTTCATTTAAGATGTCTTCAATCCCAATTTTTTTTACAGATTATTCTTTAGTTTAATTATAATTTTGCTGTTCATTATCATATATAACATTGACATTATAGTGTGAATCTTAAATCAGAAGTCATAATGAAATGCACAAAACAAGAATACTTTGTTGTATTCTTAAAAGTTTTAAGTATTTATTGCATATGTGAGCATTTACCAAAAAAGCCTCACGTTGTGAGAATTTAAACATTAAAAAATTTTTCTTTTAAGGAGACTAATCATAATAATTTAAAAATCTTTGTATTTAATCTTTTTATTTAATTTGTACACATGCCCACGTACATGTACTATTTTAAAGAGCTCCATAAATTTTCACATAAATACCTTTTTACAGTACATTATTATTATTTAAAAATCCTTTTTTTGGTTGGTCCCTCCTTTTTTGTCCTCTAGATGCATCAGTGCTTCCCTCTCAGGTGTTCAATATGAGATATCTTGTGATTTTCCTTTCACATTTTTATTTGCACTCAGATAATTATTCATACACATACAACCTAGTGCTTTGTTTGCCGTTATTGTTTCTTTTTGAGTTTGACATGTATTATATATTTTACATTTCTCAGTTACCCATATATTTTCAGAATCCCTGCAAATCTGATACTTTTAATAGCTGTGTAGTATTCCATGGTGTGGATGTATCATTACATATTCAGTTATTCACCTATTGATGGGCAACCACTTTTTTTCAAGTGTTCTTTTACCTTTATTAACCATGCTGTGCTCTCATTTTACATATTTCTGAAAATATTGGTGATTTTACTTTTGTAAAATTGATTCTCAGATGTGTAATTAATACATCAAAAAGTATAACTTGAGTTTAAAATATGTTGTTAGATTGCTTTCCAAGAATTTTCTAGTACTTTAAATTTCCACCAACCAGTTATGAGCATTCTTTCCCCTTTATGTCCAGAAGCAACAGAGGTCTTAATTTCTGCCAATGTGATCTCTATAAAATAATCTCTTGTTGTTACTGTAATTTTAATTCCTATATACCACCAATGAATCTGGCACATTGTCATGTGTATTTTGTTGATTTAGACTTGGTTTTCTTTGATTTATCAATTACTTGCCCATTTTTTAAAAAATTTTCAATTTGGGAAATTTTCTGTGTGATGTAGACATTAAATCTTTATCTGCCATCCACCTTACAGATGTCTTTTCCTTTTATATCATTTGTATTGGTTTGTTTACAGTATATTTTATCATATAAAAGGATTTAAAATTTATATATTAAAATATGTCTATTTTTCTTTTATGGATTTTAAGGTCTGCAGGTTTAGTTAGAAAGGTCTTACCAACTTCTATGTTAAACATTCATTTATTAAATTTAATAAATACTTATTGTGTTCTCTATGTGCCAGGCATGTTCTACACATTGGGGATTTAGCAATGAAGTTCATTCTTCTGTGAAAATCCAAATTTCTATTTGGTGCCCTTTTCCTTTGTCTGAAGAATTTCTTTAATATTTATTGTAGTGCATGTGTTCTGGCAACAAATTCACTTTGACTTTGAGAAAAATCATTTCATTTTCATTTAAAAAAAAATTTAAAGATGACTGGTAAGGGGATCTTAACCCTTGACTTGGTGTTGTCAGCACCACACTCACCCAGTGAGCAAACTGTCCATCCCTATATGGGATCCGAACCCACGGCCTTGGCACTATCAGCACTGCACTCTCCCGAGTCAGCCACAGGCCAGCCCTCATTTTCATTTTTGAAAAAATATTTTCACAGAGTATAGTTGAAAAGTTTTTAAAGGTATCATTCCATTGTCTTCTGACTTGCATAGTTTCTGACAGGAAGCTTGCTGTCGTTCTTATCTTTGTTCCTCTGTATACATGTCTTCCTCTTCACTCCTTGCCATGGTTGGTGTTAAAAATTTCCTTTTTATCGCTGATTTTCACAAATTGATTATGATATGCTTTAGCTGATTTTCTTCACGTTAGTCCATTTGGGATTTGTTGATATTCTTGGACCTGTGGGTTTGTCATTTTTATCAATTTGGGAACATTTTAGCCATATATCTTTGAATATTTTTTTCTTCCCTTTCATCCTTTCTTGGACTCCAATTACATGTATATTAGACTAATGTTGTCCCACAGGTTGTTGAAACTTTGTTCATTTTTGTTCATTTTTCCTCTCTCTGTGCCTCATTTTGGATAGCTTTTATTGACATATTTTCAAGATTTTTGAGTTCACTTATCTTTTCTTTTGTAGTGTCATATTTGTTAATCCTAACCAGTACATTTTTTCCTTCAGATGGTGTATTTACTGTTTTACCTGTGTAAGATCCCATTTGAGTCTTTAAAACTTTATTTTATTTATCTCCACATAATGTTCCTCATTTGTCTATATTCTGGAGCATATAAATATATTTATAATACAATTTTTAACATTCTTGTCTGCTAACTTCAACATTTTTGTCATTACTCAGTTTGCTTCTTTTGATTGATTTGTCTTCTTGTGTGGATTATATTTTCTTGTTTCTTTGCATGACTGGTAATTTTTGATTAGATGGCAGACATTGTGAATTTTATGTTGTTAGGTGCTGGAGTGTGTGTGTGTGTGTGTGTGTGTGTGTGTTTTCCTTTAAAGCAGTGGTTCTCAACCAGAGACAGTTTTCCCCCCAGGGGATAATTTGGAAATGCCTAGATACATTTTTGATTGTTACAAATGGGAGATTGCTACTGGCACATAGTGATAGAGGCCAAGGATGCTGCTAAACATCCTACAACACAAGGACAGCCCCCACACCAAAGAATAATTCAGTTCAAACTGCCAATAGTACTGCTGTTGAGAAACTCTCCTTTAGAGTCTTGGACTTAGCTCTGACATGAAGTTGAGTTGCTTTGAATCAATTTGTTCCTTTCAAAGCTTGATTTTAAGCATTGTTAGTGCACATTCAGAGCAGCTCTTAGCTTAGGACTAATTTGGTCCTCTATTTAAGCAATACTCTCCTGAGGACATTACTTGATGCTCTGTGTAGTTAAGAGGTCTCTGTTCTCTGGTAAGAATGGGTAATGTTCCCAGCTCTTTGTGAGCTCTGGGAATTATTCTACCTACTGCCTCCAGACATGGAAATGGGGGCAATCTTAGGGTTTGTTTCATTTGTTTCCCTTCTTTTGAGGATCATAGTCTTTCCTTACCTATTTTCTGAAAACAGTTGCTTTATATTTTGTGCAGTTTTCTAATTATTTATCATGCAAGAACAAACAGAAGTCTGTACATTATCTTATATCATTGCATAATATCTCTCTATCCTTTTTGTTTCTTTCCAACTTATTAATAACAAGCTGTTAAATATTGACAAATCTCCTGTTTTAAAATTTGAATTTGCTTGAGATCTGTTTGTCCATCCCTATATTTTCAACCTTTAATTATTACTTTAAGTACATTTCTTATAAAAGCATATAACTAAATTTTCCTTTTTTAAACTTAATATGATGCCTTTTTTAAATGTAGAATTTAGATCATTTAGGTATAGTACAATGCATGATAAACTTGATTATATTTCTTCCATTTTACTCAGTGTTAGTTATTTTACATTGTTGTTTCCTCTTTTAGTTCTCTTGTTTTGATTAATACTTATTACCTTCCCTCTTTTAATTTGGAAATTTTAGTGTAGTTTTTGTTTCCAATAATGGGCATGTTATTTTTCCAGTTATATTTGTTTTAACATTTTGATTCTGAAATATAACATATTTACTGAAAAGTGATTAAACACACACATATGTAATTTAATAAATGTTTATAAGTCAAACATGCTGTAACCTCAAAGAACTAGAAAATATCTGGCACCTCAGAAGCCCTCTGCATGTTTTTTCTTATCACAACCCTTCCAGTTTCCCAGTGGTAACCACTTTGTTGACTATAATGGTAATCATTTCTTTAGACTAGATAATTTAGTTTTCCCTATTATAGAACTTAATATAAGTGGATTTTAAAGTATATCTTTAAAGTATGTCTCCATGTCTTTGTCATTTCATCCAGTATTATGTTTGTAAGACTTTTTTGTGTTGTGTTATATAGCTGTGTATTAGTCTTTTGGGAGACACATATTGGGGGACACATTTAACCCATAGAATGCCACCCCTGACCCCGAAGTTTATGTTCTTCTCACATGTAAATACATTCATTCCATCCCCAAAGTCTTAACTTGTTTCAGCTCAAAAGTCCAAAGTGTCATCTGTGAAATTAAACAAGTTATGTACTTCCAAGATACAACAGGGGAACAGGCGTAAGACAGAAATTCATTCCAAAATGGAGAGGTGAGATGAAAGAAAAGGGTAACAGGTCCTACCCCTTTTTTGCATGTTTGAAACTCAGCAGGGCGGGAATTAAATCTTAAAGCTGGTAAATAATCTACCTTGATTCCATGTTTGCTATCCTCTGCACACTGGTGTGGGGGTTGGGCCTACAATGTCTTGGGCAGCCCTGCTCCTATGACTTTCCTGGGCTCAACCCATTCTTCAGCTCTCCCAGGCTGGCACTGCATGTTGGTAGCTCTACAATTTGGGGTCTCAGTGGTGGTCCTGCTTCCATGGCCCCTGGGCAGGTTTCTCTGCTGCAACTCTGATCCCATATTTCCTCTTGGCATTGCTCTACTGAAGGCTTTCTGCAGTGACTCCACCCCTTGAGAGATTTCCTCAGTCCCCAGGCTTTTCCATTCATCCTTTGAACTTGGGGTGGAGGCTCCCATGCCTCCACAGCTCTGGCATCCTGTGAGCCTGCAGAGGTAACAGCATGTGGATATCACCAATGTTTCTGGCTTGTATCTTCCAAAGCAGTGGGTTCAGCAGCACTTGGGGCCAATTTACCTACAGCTGGAGCAGTAGGAGCAGCTAGGGTACAGGGAGCAGCATTCCAAGGTGGCCCTGGGCAGTTAGCCCATGGAGGGCACCTCAGGCTTGTTCCCCTAAACCACTGTCTTCCTAAGCCTCTGGGCTTGTGATAGGAGGAGATGGCTTGAAGATCTTTGAAATGTCTTTGGGGTCTTTCTTCCATTCTCTTGCTTCTTACTTACATCTCAGAACTTCTCAAAATGGCATTTACTGACCATATTTCTATCAGCATTCTTGTCACCACCACTTAACCAGTCTCTATGACTTTCTAAACTTTCCTTGGTCTTCTTGTCTTCAATGCCCTCACCAGAATCTAGACTTTTTCTATACTGCTCCTCCGAATTCTTCCAGCCTCTGCCCATCACTCAGTTCCAAAGCTGCCTCCACATTTTCAAGTGTTCATTGTAAGCAACACCCCACTTTTCCGTACCAATTTTCTGTATTAGTCTGTTTCTGTTGCTTATAACAGAATGCCCGAAACTGGGTAATTTGTAAAGAAATAAAATTTATTTCTTACAGTTCTGGAGGCTAGGAAGTCCAAAGTCCAGGGAACACACCTGGTGAGGGTATTCTTGGTGGGAACTCTCTATAGGATCCCGTGGTGACCAAGGTATCACATGGTGAGAATGGGTTGAGCAAGAGAGAGTAATCTTAGAAAGCCATCAGAACCATGCCCTTGTCCATGCATTTAACCATCAACTCATTACTCCATGAATTGATCAATCCATTCACTAGATCCTCAGGTCTAATCTAATCGAGCTCCACCTTTCAAATACTATAATCAGATTTCTCACCCTCTTAATACTGTTACAATGGAGATTAAGTTTCCAATACATGAACTTTTGGGGGACTAATCCATAGCAAGCTGTAATTTATTCTTTTCTTTAAAATAGCTCATCGAATAAATATACAATAATTTATTTAGAACTGTTACTTGACATTTTGGCTGTATTTTGTTTTTGGTTTTATGAACAATCTTTCTTATTTATGTCTCCTGGTACATATGGCATACATTTCTCTAGTTACAAACCTAGGATTGGAATTGCTAGACAAAAGGTTATATATATTAGATAATATTAAAATATTTTCTAAAGCAATTTAAATTTTTTCACTTCCACCTACAGTATATTAAAATTCATGTTGCTCTATTTTTCTTCAATAATTGCTATAGTTATATCTTTAAATTTGGTAGATGTGTAATAGCATCTCATTGTGGTTTTAGTTTGCATTTCTCTGATGAGGTTACGTTTATTTTCATATGTGTAGTGGCCATTTAA